>NC_141151.1:47189505-47345130 GCF_053477565.2 Lygodium microphyllum | reverse complement strand
TACTTAAATGTTTTAAGATAATAAAATGACCCCTTTCCTCAAGGAACTCATGATTTTTTCCATTAAAACAAAAAAGTCAATTTTGAAAATGTAATTTTGTAAATTTTATTAATTAAAATATCAATTTTGTTGATTGCACATGGTATACTTTCAACTTTTGAGGTGAACCCCTTGAGCCTTTGGTAGATGAGTGTTACGTCCTGTAGTGCTCACCCAAGTCTCCATATGAAAGGTTAGATGCAAAATAAAGACTTAAATGATAATGTAACCATGTGAATAAGAGTGATAATGAGAAAAGAATGAACACAGTTTCCTCAAGTAGAGATCCATTGCTTGAGATTGGAGAAAAGGCCATACAAAAAAGAAAATTGACACAGCATAGCAATCAAATATATCCAATAAGTGCCAGATGAGAGTCAAAGGGTGCAATGATGAGGAAAAAATCAAATTTCCATACTGCAAGTTTTGGACATTTTCTATATTGCAAGTTATCACAACAACCATGCAAGAAATGTGGCAAAAAAAGGCACTTTAAAAGTTAGCCCACAATATTTATCCTGATTAAAGACTAGGTATCACAACAAACATGCAAGAAATGTGGCAAAAAAGGTGCTTGAAAAGTTAGCCCATAATAGTTATATTGATTAAAGACTTATTTGAAGTGACAAGTAGCAATAACATCTACCACACAATTTGATTTAAGAATAAGCAAGAAGTCACCACTAAGAATTATGTGTTAGACTAGGATGGTAGAAGGGAAGCGACAACATGACAATAGAAGGGAAGCAAAAAAAGGGGAGAAACAACCACATGAGGGAATGGACCGATGAAAGCTGCAAAAACCACAAAACCCTAATATGCATATCATCAATGATGGGGTGTGGATTGCCAGTGTTACACAACACTGGTAAAGTGAAACCACCACATCTATATCATATAATGTTAGGAGGGTGGATATCTTATCTAGAGTGCCGATCATGGTGTAATACACAACATACATAGATGAAACTGACATCTCAAGAGACCACAATGAGTTTTTGACAAATAAAGACACAATTCAAGAGCAAGCCATATACTTGCAAAATATAGATGTGCTATTAAAATAGTATTTACAAAAAATGAGATATTTTATATTTAATGCATGTAGTACATCCCATATTTGGACTTCAATGTGTCACAACTTTTTCACACCATTGGGACCTTGGAGCAAATGCCAGTTAATGGTCCCACAACCCCCTTTTTAAAAAAAGTGATGGGAGGTTCCCATATTCTCTAATTTCATGTTATTACCTCTGGAAGCTCTCTCCTCCCTATCTCTTCTTGCTCTCTAAATGTCATTCTTGCCTATTGCCACAACTCCAAGTAAATGGTAGAATCAATGTTTGATTCGTTTGCTTCCTTGAACTTCCTACATTTCCTAATTGAGAGGTGTATGTGCTCTCTCTCTCTCTCTCTCTCTTGCTCTCTCTCTCTCTCTCTCTCTCTCTCTCTCTCTCTAAATTGTGCAATATACATATGTGTTTCTTACAAAAATTGTTAGTTCATTGTGGAACTTGTTTAAAAAACACCATAAACCTCCTTTCAGAAGCCTAGTTGTCTCTTTAAAATACACTCAGGATTAGAGTAATGTATGGAGTCAATATCAAGAGTTACCAAAAAACTCTCAAACAACACTAAACAAGCCTTGAATTTTATTACTTAGGAGTATCTTGTGTTTTCTTGGGAAATTTATAAATACATATTACATTTTATTCGATAAATTTTATTTCTTATGAATGACCATAAGGAGAGTCTAATAGAAGATTCTCTTTGACAAGCTTGCAAGAAAAGATGTACAAAGTAAATTAGTCGTCAGTTAGGCAAAAACAAGCCAAGACTTCAAACTTCATACATCACAACTTGACTTGACTTTGTTTCGCAAGAGCTCTATATAACACTTTTGGATTTAGGGTTGCCTTCTAGGAATGCAGATTTCTCTTATTTTAACTAATCAAGTGTTGTAATGGAAACCTACTTCTTCCAACTTCCATGACTATGATAGACAAAGTGGACTGAAAATCCCTTTAGGTGCAACTTTGAATTGTAAAATTCATCACAATCAAAACAACTGTGAATGTGCAAGTGCCTTTCTTGGCATTTCTCAGCCAAATAATGAAGACATAATCAACTTACAGCAATACCTTTCCCATGGTGAATCATAAGGCATTGGTAGGTGATGCATGTGTTTAGAGATGGCCTTAAGTGGTTACTAGGCCTAAGATAACATCCATCCTTTTTGGCACATCCCCACGTACCAAGATCATGGACATTATGGTAAATAAATGCTCATAGGAGGCTTCAATTTATCAACTAAGGCTGAATCCAACATGCAAAACAAATATATCACACTATTGGAGTTGATAAATGAGTACTCTTCTAAAACCAACATTTTTCAATGTTGTCATTTTACATCATATTAGTTACACTTGCTCGGCTTGATAGTCTGATGATGTCATGAGCCCTATGCCTCTATTCCTTGCCTTGGGGGTCTAAATTTGTTTAAAAGGCCTAGTTTATCATAAAATGATGGATCATATGGCCATAATGGAGAAGTCAAAGCCAACTAATTAAAGGTTAGGTTTACCTTTTTTTCCCTAGTTTTATCATAGTTTTGACTTCTTTTTATTGTTTACATGAGAGCTTAGGCATCATCTCTACTTTGTCAACCTAGCTTTAAATCAATTCGAATGGTCTACCTTTCTTGTAGTGTAGTAGGTGTCCTTAGAGCCATATTGGGCAAGTTAGTATTGAGTGATTAAGGTCTTAGTTTTGAATTGTTTATGTCTTATTGCTTAGTTTTGACTCCTCTACACCTCCCAAGAGTCTAGGCCTCACCTTTAATTTTGGAAAACCTTTAAAACCTAAACAGGTTTAAAAGTTCTAGCTTTCTCATAATATGATGAATTGTGTTATGACATTATAGAAGAAGTCAATGAAGATATTGTATTGCTCAAAATTTATCAATAGGTTTTAAATTTTCTATGTCATAGTCACAAGGCTTTGTGCATATCTCTAATGTTCTCTCTCTTATGCATCCAAAGTTAGTTTAATGGTACCAAATAATGAGTTTTCCATTGATCTCAAATTACATTTTAAAACCATTTTATGTAGAGGAGCCACACATGCTTCTCTCCCATATAGATCCCTAGCATGATCTCTGAGCCTTTTCTTGAAAAATTCCCTAGGAAAACATCCTCCAAAAATAACATTTTGTCTTATGTGACTTGAAGTAGGAGTACGAAGAAACAATGTGTGGAAATATAATCATGGCAGATGGTGAACACCTATCCATCCTATTGATCTTCTGATGAGACAAAGTTAGTAGGAGAAAAATGAATTGCCATATAGGGAAAAATCTTAACAATGGTAGCAAAATAGAGGTAAGTTGCTCATTACAAACAAAGAAATGTCACCTTCTCCAATATAGTTATGGACTCATTTGTTTTCTATAGCCCCCCATAAATGACTTTGAAGGTCAATCTATTGGAAGATCTAGCATCCCTATAGAGATAGAATATAATATACTCAAGGAAGAGTTTTCTATTGATCTAGATGAGAAAAGGAAAGAGGCTAAAAGGGAGAGGTTTTGATTGAAATGTCTATTGTTTCAACATAGAGGTAGTGAGTGTGAGTTGAGAAAGAGGCCTATCCCTTATTGGCCTACCTAGCTCCAGAATGTTAGATCATCATGATTATGTCTTTCTAACAAACATAATGAATCATTTTAATATTCATGGATCTTATTGTTGGGTTCAAAACATTTGATAAGGATTGGATAGAGCAAATTATTGATATGCATTCCTAAATCAATTCTTCAATCCAACACAATAAATGAATTTGTGCTTGCCAAAGATATTATTGAGGGTATTTGCGTGGAATTTAAGAGTTGTAAGTTGTAACTCCTTCAAGGAGGAGGTTTCAAATATTATGGTTAGTCTTTGGTTGGAGGAAATGAGTAAAAGCTCAATGGGTTCATTGCAATCTCAAGGTAGCAACTCGATGATCCCTTTTGGTAAAGAGTGTTTCTTGAGAGTGACAAAAAGTAACAAATACTTGAAAACTTGATGCCTTTTGGCTTTCTATATAGTAATCTATGTGTATTGCATGTTTTTAGATTGTTTGATATGTTGTTACAAGTTTAGAGTAGAAAAAATAGAGAAAATGGCAAAGTGGCAAAGAAAAGCACAGGAAACGAAAAATGGCAAAAGGCTAGTGTGGCAAATAGCATTGTAATATCACATGGCCTAACTAGCTAGTGTTGTTTAACACTACTATTACTTGTCTCTTAACACATTGAGGAACAACTCCTTTGTTGGCTGATTTGCTACTAATAAAAAATGGCAGAGCTCACACAAATAGCTAAGTTTGATGGAGAAGGCTTTCATGCCTAGAAGGAAAAGACCATGTACCACCTCATGAGGAAAGACATGTGGGATCTCTTTGAAGATGATGAAGGTGATGCAGATGACGGAGAAGAAGATTTAGAAAGTAGGATCCTTGTGTAGCTCCACCAAAAACCAAAGAATGGAAGAAGATGAATAACAAGGCACTAGGCATCATTGCCTAGGGACTAAGTGATGATGTGCTACATCATATCACTGGCATTAGAGATGCTAGAACTACTTAGGAGGAACTTGACAAGATGTTTGGTACCCAAGCAAAGAATTCAAAGGTAAAATTACTCATGTAGTTTTATAAACTGGATATAAAAGATAGCGCTTCCATGACCATACACATTAACAAGTTCAAGAGCCTAAAAACCTAGCTTACAACTCTTAAGAAGAATATTGATGAAGATGAAGCAATAGCCGTATTGCTTGCAAGTGTAAACAACGATTCGTATGAGAATCTTGTGTCCACCCTAAGTAATATTCCAAGTCTCTCACTTAAAGATATTGAGCACTCTCTTCTTGATGAAGAGAACAAATAGAAGAACAAGAATGCAAAAGATGGTATCCCATCATCTAGGGAAAATCTCTTATACACCAAAGGAGCTGTTGGACCCAAAGGAAGAGGCCAAGGATTCAACACAGACAACAAAAATTAGATGACATGTCATTATTGTGGTAAGACTAGCCATATAGCCAGTGAATGCTTCCACAAGAAAAGAGCACAGCAAATGCAGAATGATCACCACCAAAACCAATTCATGAAAGAAGAAGAAGAAGAAGAAGAAGAAGAAGAAGAAGATGCTTCCGCTACCATCAACAACACCTCTGACATATTATTTTGAAGAAATCATCTTTCCCATAGTGGATTTTTTTGTTTCCCTTAGTGGAATTTCTTTCTAAAACAAAACCCTTACCAAAGGTGTAAAGTTTCAAGCTTTAACTTGACTAGGCTGCCTATGATCTAGTCTCCCGGGCCATGTCATCATGAAGGCGGGGCAAAAGCCAACAAGTGTAGGAACTCATCATTTGAGGGGGGGTGTTGAGAAATAGACAAATGATGTATGCTCCAGGAAGAGATGTCCTAAATCCCATATGCACAGTGAGGAGAGTGTAACAAACCCAATTTCTATAAAGCATTGTACTTGACTATCACTTTCACACAGAATGAATACAATATCATGATGCTTTGTACTTTCACTTAGTGTCTTGTCAGTGTCAGTCCATTACACAAGATTGTCTTTATGAGTCCAAGCTAATCTATCTTGGAACCTAATTCACTTGTGTAACAATTGGTCTCTCTTTTGCCAATGTCAACATGACTCTTGTCTTCATCTTCCATCCTCGATAGCTCCTGCCATGCTCTAGATCGGCTCTTTCTAACACATGCAAGCTATTCTGTGACATAGGGAGTGTTTCTTGAACACACTTGTGAGCTTTTCTATTTTTCTTCTTACTTACAACTTCTTCATCTCTTCTTCTCTCCTCCTTGGGTTTTCCCAGTTTGAGAGGTAGAGAGACAGGGAGTTTGAAATAAGAGCTTGAGAGAGAGAGAGAGAGAGAGAGAGAGAGAGAGAGAGAGAGAGAGAGAGAGAGAGAGAGAGAGAGAGAGAGAGAGAGAGTATTGCTCAACTTAGAGGAACTAGCAAGGGGCTGTAGCCTTTCACTGAGTTCGTGGAATCAAAGGACACAGCTTACAAGTGCATGATTGATGGGATCATTGAAGCTTGGAAGCTCATCAACGGATGCCTAGACTATAATAGTTTTCTTACTTAGACTATTTATTCGATTCATTCTACTTGCTTGATGGGTTACAAATTTCTATTCGAGACTAGCCGAGTGGGTAGGAGTAGATGGTAGGAGATCTTGTGGGGTGAGAGACTACATGATCTCTTGGCTAGAGAGAGTGATGATTGATGTGTGTGCTTCCTTCTAGATTTGACACATAGGCAAAAAAAACCTACATTTTGGTTCGGTTGTTGGGATATGATGGAATCCCTTTAGTTGAGGCTCTAACCATAGACCGTGGGGGGGAACATGCTGAGTTTGATTGAGTTGGACTTTCTTGCCATGATTGGCTTGATGTGGAAACATCATTTTACCTTTTTAGAGTAGGATTCGATCTTGAAAAGATGGAGTAGATTAGGCAAACTTACTTTTTTGTCTTCATAGAAAATATTGAAAATACAAAAAACAATGCATCACCATTTACCAACAAATGTCATCTCTTGCATAATAGGCACCAAAATGTGTTCTTGAGTTTTGGTATGCTTTAGAGAGTGGCCAAATAAAAAAATTGTAGGTGTTTTACTACTATTTACCGATATCCATTCACTTTCAGCATGCACTTTATAAGCATGCAGTGGGCGAGGTGTTTTGCTATAATTAGCTAGGTGTGGCCACCACTAGTAGACTCGTATAAACATTGTGTATATGAGTGTGTTGAGACCACTTTTTGGAGCTAAAATTTTTTTGAATTAAGTACTAAAATATGGTCTATTTGCTGTAATAACTCATAGTTTGCTGAATTTTTGATGATTTTTGTGTCCATAGTAGCTAGTAACATTGTTTGATAAGCAACTGCATTGTTTGAGCAGATTATGGAAGAGTAAGAATGACATGAGAAATGCTGAAAATTTTCTACTTTTTATTTGAGAAGTTTTAGGAAAATTTGGAAAATTTTTATGTATTGCATTGAATAAATCATAGTAGTTGGCTCACCATGATGAGCTGGTCATCGAGGGTGCTAACGGGCTCATAAAGAGGTGATGTGAATTGCTCTTGAAGTGATCAAAGAATGGTTGAGATTATTTGATTTATTACTAAATATATGCTGAAATTTTATGCATTGACAAATATTCAAAGGTTTGACAAAGATAAGGTTTGACTAGCTAAGGAAGCAAATTGACTAGCTAGTGATGTTGGTTGCTTTAGAGGCTCTTGATTAGTGAATTGATTGGACCATAAAAAATTACAGCCACAGCAGGCCAAAAACCTAAAAATAATTGATTTTATTGATATTCTAAAGTGATGGATCCATGTGCTTTTTGTAGGTTTAAGAAACAATTTTACTTTGGATGCTGACTAGCTCCCCAGAGGGCATAGTTTGGTGTATAGTTAGTGAGTTGAGTTTTTTTAAGTAGAGGAATTTTGCATACACATCATATTCAGCTCATTCTTTATAGTTCTTAATTATTTGAGTTATTTTGTTTGATTGAGACTTTTTGTATGATTGCCAGCTTGTTTGAGGCTCTTTGTGGACCAATGGGCTAGTGGAGGCTACCTCGAGCTTATAGTTTGTACTTGTTTGATCTTCAATAGCCACAAACCTTAGGAAGATTGAATTTTTAGGTAAAAAAATAAAAATAAATTGTAGATTTGGACCAGCCATGAACCCACATTGATCATCTATGTGATTGGCATTGATTAAGGTAGTGAGAGACTAGACATAGTTTGGTGTATAGATTTCTTTTTTCATTTTGGATTAGATGACATGCACATAACTTAGTGATCTACTTCTTTCTGTTTTAGATTAGTAAGGAATTTGTGAGATTCCACTCTAGAGTTGAAGGGGGTAGCTTGTGACCTTGCAAAATTGTGGGGTGATCGGGAGACGACCTTGAGCTACATTATTCCCCAAACCATCTTAAAGGGCTAGATAATCACTTCTGTGGTTTCCCAGTCTCACAAGATAGATCAACTATATCATGGGCAAGAATCGAAGCCCTCTTGAACCTAAAAAAAGTAGGGTTCCCCCCCTATTGGCATGGATTATGAGACATACACTTACTGCATACCTACTCAATTTCAAATTAGAACGTTGAATCTACATAATGATCAAAATCATGATATCTATAATTTATTGCAAATTTCCTAAGAAAAAATTTGAGATTTTAATGAGAAGTGGTTTGGTGGTCATAAGTTTCATTTAAGGCAAATAGGGTGCTAGCTAGTATAGCATTGCTACTAGTTGTGGTAGAATCAACTATCTATGTGATTGAGCTTTTGGAGTTGACTTAACCATCAATGTACTTAGAAAAAATAGGAAAAAATCTACAAAATTTCTAAAAATTAAGGGTCTCCAACCACAGGAACTCAAGGGATTACATGGTACACAAATATAGTTTCCCACAATGTTGACTAGTCCCGCTCTCACATGTGCAAAAATGGCTTTGTATGAGGAAGTAAGATTTTAGTTGTAAAGAAAAATTATTCCCCCTTGGATATTAATAAATTTATTGAAATTTTGTGCATAAGAGACGTATTAGACCCCGAACGATTCATTATATGTATACCCTCTATAACATGTGCGTTCAAGGCCTATTTATAAATATCATTATCTATGAAGTTTCCCTTAATAAAACATAACCCTTTTCTATTCAATTTGTAAGTAACCCCTTTATATAGGACCCTTCTATATATAAAAAATGTGTAAAAATGGTATTTTAAAAATACCTTATGTTGAACCCACATGATACATACATATATTTATGATTGACTTCCTTGGGGTAGTGGACCAATTGGGTTTGGGGGCATAGTTGCATACCCATTTCCAACCTTTTGGCATACCAAAAGGCTAGTTTCTTCCACTTGCATATCCATTGACCTTGGAAATTGCAGGTTTTTTGTTGAAATTTCAAGTTTCTAGACCAGTCATGAGCCTTCCATCCTCCCGCGCACTCCGGTAGCTCCACGATCCAAGTGAAAGCTTCAAGCAAGCTCCATCCTCAAGCTCCACGCTCCAAGCTCCATCGCCGCGAGCAAGACAAGGGAAGAGAAGAGAAGAGAAGAAGAGAGGAGAAGATGGAGTGCTTCTCCTCCCTGGTCCCTCACCCTCACACACTCACTTCCTCACACTCTCACACTCCCTCTCTCAAGCACAAGCACAAGCAAGCAAGAAGAAGAAGAAGAAGAAGAAGAAGAAGAAGAGGAGAGCCACTTTTGGCCACACACAAGAATGAGCTTCTCATTCACTTTTCAACTTTATATACAAAACCCTAAATTCCTTTTGGGCGGTCATCCCCTTATCCCCTTTTTTACATGGCCGATCGCCCTTTTTCCCATTGTCCTCCTATCTTCCTAGCTTCCTTCCTACCGCACGTCTATATTTATAAATTGCATGGGTGAGAGCCCGACACTCCTTAAATTAAATCACGATGCGCTTGCGCTCTTTTACAAAAGTATTGACTTGTGCTTTTCCTTGTGCGCCTTTTCCCTTATTTAGGACTTTTTTGCGCTTCTCGTGTTTCTAGATTTTTCTTGGCGCACCTTCATCTTCTGTTTCAATTTGCCTTGGCCTTTGTCTTCTGCTTTAGCTTTTCCATATTTTCCACCTTATTCGTCTGACGGTTAACATTACCCCCCTCCTAGAGGAGTGCCAATCCCATGGCACTCACCGTCGTAGGTAGTAGGCTTTAGTATGCACTGAAGACGTGGGTGGCAAGGATGCCTGTGGTTGCCGTGGAGGAGTGTTGGTGGTGGTGTGGAGGAAGGTCCTTGGGGGCACGTTGGTTGCCTAGGTAGCTGGTGGAAGGGTTGTTGGAGTTGGTGGTAGGGGCGTTTTTTGTTGGGGATTGCAGTGATGGCCAGCACAAGAGTTGGTTTGTTGGGGATTCTGCACATGACGATTCTTTGCGGGCTTGCAGGATGATAAAGAATAAGAATTCAGAGTTGGGTGTTGATGAAGAGCGAACGACACTTTCGTTGGAGTCTTCAATACGTGTAATTGAAAACCTCTCATATGTGGTCTCTCCCTAGGGGTAGTGCTAGTCTTCTCTATTGTGCACAAGACATTGTTCAATTAGTTTGGGAGAGAGGTCAAACTCTAAGCAAGCTGAGAGTATTGTCCTGCACTTGAGGACCCAAACTATGTATATATTTCTGTGCAGATATTATGTGAGTGCTAGTGCATACTTAGATATTACATAGTTAGAAGACCGCGGGCTGGTTTCTCGTAATAATGTGTGGATGAAGCAAAGTTGTCCATATTGAGAAGAAGTACATGTGAAGGTGTATGAGACATCCTTTGCGTTGTGACTACACGATGTAGCATAATTGAACATAGGGACACCACACTTTCTGTAGCTGGGAGCTATTGGACTTGCTTGATGAGGACGGTGTACTTTTCATGGCCATTCGTGCGGTGCTTACCACAATTGATTGCAATGGTATTAAGGCAGAGTGCAAGAGAGAATCGTGCGAATGGGTCAGGGTGACAGGTTTAACCATAGGCGAGACAAGCTCCCTAGGTATGTCCTGCCCTTGATGTGCCTTGAACAATTGTGGGTGATGCCAAAAGGGTTAGGGGACTAGGGACAAAGCCAACCGACCAAGGTCACTGGACGTACCTAATTTGAGGACCCCTAGGTGCTATGCTGTGATCGTGGGTGCTTCTTATCTTTTCATTCTTTTCTTTTCTTTTTTCCTTTTCTATTTTCTTTTTTGTTTCTTTTTCTTGTGCTTTTTTCTTTCTTTCTTTCTTTCTTTCTCTTCTCTTTTCTCTCTCTTTTTTTTTTGGACTTGCCTGAGTACAACCATTGCAATATGTTGAGGCTATCAGCCTTTCAATGGGTTGGGAAATGTCAAGCTTCGAAGGCTCAAGAAATGGATATTATAGTGATGATTGTGCCCTAGCCTCGTTGTTAGAGAAGCAATTATTGAGATGGAGATGGGGAGATACACTTGAGATATTGCAAACCTCTTTGCGACATGTGATGTTGGTACAATTGAGGTAACAACTGCCATGAGTGCCCGGCGTAGAGTGTAACCCAGAAAGAGGAAGTGGTTAAGATCATGCTTTGGCCCATGTGATGTGGGCACTCGCACAGGTGATTTTTTTCTTTTGGCAGCGTGGCTTTGTCGCGGCTCTTTGTGGGGTCGGTGGTCATGCGATGACTTGGGCATTGAACACTTTCGCACAAAGACCTGTGTCATCCTGCATCCACTTGTCACTTCATGAGAGTACATGCATGGCATATGCCGCAACTAGAATAAACTAGTGCAACGCAAGGAGACATCA
This sequence comes from Lygodium microphyllum, assembly GCF_053477565.2. NCBI lineage: Eukaryota > Viridiplantae > Streptophyta > Polypodiopsida > Schizaeales > Lygodiaceae > Lygodium > Lygodium microphyllum. Next base: position 47,333,685 of record NC_141151.1, on the reverse strand, counting down.
CTTATTTGAATTCCAGGCTGTTGTCTTAGATACTTATCACCTGCGCTTGATTAGCTTTTTTTCTTTTGCTAAAGACGTGAAATATATTAAACGAAAATATGAAAAGTTTGTACAATCGGGGAACATGTCAGCACTTAACCATTTAAAGACAAAAAGTCATGGCCAGGTAGCCTTTGATAAGCCCTTTATACAACATGGGGCTACTCTATTTGTACGAGTCGGGGCGAGTCTGGGTGGTTGGGCGACTGAGGCTGTGCTGGTGAGGGGCTCCTGTGAGGCTAGGCGGGGAAAATGTCGGCTGGGACCCGGATGGTATAGTCCCTGGCCGCAACTGTTTCCAAGATGCTTTTAAACAATGCGTCAAATTCTTGCTTGTCCCGAGATGACCTCTCTTCTTTCGAGCACCTGGTGCCTGAGCATCTGGTGGGAGCCTGCACGGTTGGTGTTGCCACACCCCGTGTGCTCCCTTGAGCCCTCGTCCTCTTGGCTTGGGGGGTTTTTGACTTGCGTCCTAGGCAGTGTCGTTTAGGGCCTCTTTTCGACGCATACCTCTTTAGAGTAGGCACATAGCGTTTTGGTAGGGGTGCTTGTGCTGCATGCTCCCTTCGACGGTAGGATTAGGCCTTGAGGCAAGATAAAACTGCTCTCATGGAAGGGATTACACAGTGGGTTACATGACGAGAAGGGGAGAGGTGAGGCATGCAGTGTTTGTTGTAGAGGGATGGCCCCCATGATGATGTTCATTTGGCCTCCATCCATTAGCAGATCTTGGCTCATGCTAAGTTGCGTGGACTGGTTGTCATGGAGTGGGGTAGGGCTCATCCTCGGAAGGATAGACCAGAAAGGGGAAAAGGTATATAGAAAGGAACGGTACCCTGTCTACACCATAAGAGATGTTGGTCAAGGCTTCCTATGTCAGTAATAAGGGTTGCATGCCCTCCCCTTGGAGGCAGGAATGGCCACACAACTATGTGGTGAGAGGAGGACCTGAGGAACTTAGCTTGTCAAACCCAACTCTTCTCCTTGCACCTGACTATCATTGCTTGTGTGTGTTGATATTGTCTATACAGGGTCACAAAATTCATTGTTTATTTATGTACATATTTACGAATCCATGTCACTTCACGAGGATAGAAGCCAATTGTAGAACTCCGGATTGTACTGGAGTGTGGCACATGCATCCAGTACTCGTGGCAGCTTACTCAATACCGATAGATATTTTGCAACATTGAGTAGCATGGAACCTTGTCCGAGTCTACTGGCAACATGTAATTCCTCCTCAGTGAGAACCTTATCAGACAGAGAGTTCTCTTGGCTAGTTTCAGCTAAGTCCGTACCTCGAATGGCAGTCAGCACTCGAAAGGAAATTGGTGCCACATAGGTTGGGTCTCTTTGAGACCGCCATTTGGCCAATCGCTCCTCTGAGACTGTCATGATCTGGGTCCCTAGTTCGGCCATTGCAATGCACTTTTCACACCAACGTTGTTCAAATTGACTTTGACCCTCTGATTGTCGCTTTAGTTGCTCTATCTCTAAGAGATTTGGTTGACAGAGCACATCATTGAATGTTACAGTTAAGTGTAGTTTGTCGGCTTCCTCGTTAGAGATGAGTCGCATGCGTTCATACAGGAGCCTGTTATAATGCTCGTCAAGATGTTCTTGCTCTTCCTAGGATAAGGGAAATGGCAAGTATTCTTCAAGCTGCTCTTTAGGGAATGCGCCCATGTCTGCTAGGATGTAGACACATGCGAACACTTTGAGCTTAGCATCCAACTTGGTTAAGCATTCTGCGGCACTTCTATGTTCAACGAGGGCTTTCTCGGTTGCTATCTCATGCAAGGTTCTAGGAGTTTGCCTAGGCTTTAGCATAGCTGGGGGCTTAGGCCTAGACGAGCAAGATTGATCAATGCTAGGATTTCTTATGCTCTTGGGGTTTCCATGTTTCTCATGAGGCTTCGTTATTGCGTCATGGTTCCCCTTGGATGTGACTGGTATAAATTTGTCACCCTGTTGTGACAGCATTATCATCAATCAAAGCATCGATAGTGTGCTCTTGCGGTGAGTTTGACCCTAAGATAAGCACGTGGTACTATGTCTTCGTCTTTCGGGTCTTGGCTTGTAAATTTAAGCCTTCTGACAAATACCCTTGAGTCCCCAACTGCACGACCAGATGTGGATTCTCCACTGATGTCTTGGATCGTCAGTGCAGTGCTATTCAAGGAGCATCTATCGTCAGGACTATCATATCTAGTCATTATCGCTGTTGTAGCTTGATGTTGTTACTTTCCGCTTTGACTAGATGCAATGTGAATGCAACACGTATGTGTTTTTGCAGTATGGCCTTTTTGCCCTTGTTGGCTAGATTGGCCCATTGAGGTTCTAGGGTCTCTGTTTATCTCTGTTCGGGTGTGGGCTTTTGGGTGCTCTTTTGCAAGTGAGAATCCATGCTCGTGTAGAGCCATTACTACATTAGGGTCTAATTTGGAGGACCTGTTATGACGCACGTTTTCTCTCCAACCTACTTGGGAGAGGTGCGGAGGGGCAGAGCCCTCTCTACGGGGGTCCGAGGGGGGGGGCAATCCCCCCCGGCTCGCAAGGCCGTTATGGTAAACGCCATGTGAAATTTGGAGGACCGTTTATAGCCAAATTTTAAACTACTTGCTCTAAATTTCAGCCCAGTGATGGATCTGTGATGTGCCTTTAGCTGTACGTAGCCTTTGGGGTCAATTTTGGGGTTTAGATGCGTCAAATTTTGTGTTCTAGGTACCTGTTCGATTTTGATAGTTTTCTGTCCGATTCTCAGATGTCCGATTTTCAGGAGTCCGATTATCAAAATCGGACATCTGATTTTGGGTTGGTCCGATTGATCCAGTGGTCCGATTTTGGTCATGTCTGATTTTTGGAATCCGACGTCTGATTTTGATAGGAGTCCGATTCTGAGCTGTCCAATTCCTTGTGTTCGATTTTTAGGGTCCAAGTGTTCGATTTTGAAGTCCGATTTTCAGTGTGTTTGATTTTTAGGGTCCGAGTGTCTGATTTTGAGACTGGGTCTGGTTCTCGTAGTGGTCTAATTCTAGGAATCGGATTGGACAGGCTGGTCCGATTCTAGCAGTCGGACAGTTCGACCTCAAAATTGAATGGTCCGATTCTGGGAATCAGATGGACTAGTTCGACGGCACGGACGACGACCCGCAGGTTGCACGCGATGCTTCGAGTTCAACGCCTACTCCACGAAATCATCCCATACCTTCCAAATAGGTGCAAAACAATAGAAGAAACTGCCAGGCATACCTGGAATCAATGTGGCGTTCGAATCGATCAGCACTTCAACGATCTCCTCGCAGCTCTCTCTCTCTCGCTCTCTCCCTGACTCTCAAGCTCACTCTCTTCTCAGAAGGTAGGATGTCAAATGTGGTCTTTCTTAGTTCCCTGGGCCTCTTATTGCCCCATCCCAACCTATTGTGACCTCAAAAGTCAGCCCCTCATACTCTTCCAGCCAGAAATCTGAATATGTGCCCCTATTTCCTTGTTTCAGGCTGTTATACAACAACAGAAAACCCTACTGTTTGATCCAATGTTTTGCTCCTATCCTTCCTAAATGCAAGAAAAAATTATAAGAAAAACACCTACACTACTCCATCATGCTTTCCCAAGTCCAAAACAACAAAAACCTACTTGCTAAGGAGATCAAATACCTCTTCAAACTCCCTCGCTTCCTACCTATTTACCTCAAGCACGGGTTCGAGAAAAACCCTACTTCAATGCTCGATTCGAAGTGTGCAAGCGCTCAAGGCTTGAATCCGTTGGTCCTGGCAATGGAGCCAAAATGTGGAAGATTTCGCTCAACTGCCAAGACCCACGGACTGCTTATTGTTTCAAGCATTCCAAGCCGAGCACTAATTGCTACCTCTCACATAGCCGACACACCATCCATACGTACGGGTGTAGTGAGCTTACCTCCATGCCGATCGAGTTACCTCCTCTCCCGCGCACTCTGGTAGCTCTACGATCCAAGTGCAAGCTTCAAGCGAGCTTCATCCTCAAGCTCCATGCTCCAAGCTCCATCGCCGCGAGCAAGACAAGGGAAGAGAAGAGAAGAGAAGAAGAGAGGAAAAGATGGAGAGCTTCTCCTCCCTAGTCCCTCACCCTCACACACTCACTCCCTCACACTCTCACACTCCCTCTCTCAAGCACAAGCTCAAGCGAGCAAGAAGAAGAAGAAGAAGAAGAAGAAGAAGAGGAGAGCCACTTTTAGCCACACACAAGAATGAGCTTCTCATTCACTTTTCAACTTTATATACAAAACCCTAAATGCCTTTTGGGTGGATTTATCACCATTACCAGATAGCCTCACATCCTTATGGCTTCTATTTAGTACAGGTGGACCTTTGGCATGCCGCATCTTCTCTACACGAGATGTCTTTACTTGCCTTTGTCCACTCTGCAACAAATGCTTAGCCATAGGAACCATGCTTTTACTAAAAGGAATAGCATCTACTCGAAAGCATGATTCATTCATAAATTGGAAAGGTCTCTCAAGAGCCTTACTAGAAGCACAACTAGAACCACTCATAGAACGCTCATCTAAGCCTGTAGACCTAATGGTTCTATAAATTCCACCGTCACAACTACCTCTCATGGAAGTGTTGCAAGCCTTGATGGGACTTACTGGGCTTGGAATCTTTTTATCCCTAGGGGGTATATTATCCCTACTATTGCCATTTTCTACTTGGAGATTTTGGCTACCAAGGTTCCTCTTATAGGTTGCCTTGGTATCAACAAGTGAGCTGTCTCCTTGTAGAAATGGTTGGAAGCTAGGATGCACTTGTACTGAGCAGGGAAAACTCCAAAAGTTTTCCTAACATATCTGAATATGTCCCTCATAATCAATGGCATGCATCTTTGCTTCCCTTAACGACTTAGGATTCTGTAGTTCCACTTGGATTTGCATGTTAATCTCTAAGCCACTCAAAAAGAGCTCACATAGCACATCACCTGGCAATGTAGTAGCTCTTCTTGGCCAAAGCCTCAGAATATCATCAAAGGCTCTAGCGTATTCTTTAACAGAATGATAGGACTCTTGCCTAATCTGCATCAGCTGCCCTAAAACTTGGGTCATAGGCACCTTCTTCTCATATTCATCTAAAAATCGATCACTCAACTGCTCAAAGGATTTAATAGACCCCCTTGGGAGGGTCTAGTGCCATTTTCTAGCCTCTCCCTTTAGGGTACTTGAGAAAACGAGCATTTGATGAATATCATTGAACCTGCTTGCAAGGTAAGTTAGGCCATATTCTCGTAAATGCACCATCGGATCCTCATTAACCAGCCCATGAAACACTAGGCGATCCCTATAAGGAGGAGGGCATTTAGTCCTTTTCTTCGGGATCAGCACTGGGCCATTAAAATCCTCGTAATCATGGCCTAACCCTAGTGTCTTAGGGTCTCCAACCTCTTCCATTTCCACCTTTACTAGTGTAGGGAGGTTAATATTATCCTTAATGTCCCTTTCTGCCAACTCATAAAGTGGTCTAGGGAGACCTATAGCTCTTAGCATGTCATTCCGATCCTTTCTTAGAGGATCTTCCATATCTTGCCCCTTCTTAGGCAGTTCCATGATGGCTTTATCTAGGAGCTTCTACCTCTCATCAAAAGAAAACTTATCCTTAGCACTTAGGACCTGGGGACTGTGTCTTTTAAGCAACGGTTTTCCCTTTACAGCTAGGGCTTCTAACATACTTGTGATACTGAAAACTTTGGCACGATGCCCCACCACATGGGATGTTTCAGCCATAATTGCACTCCACTATGTGCAGAGTTTTTCCCATGGCACTACGGCTTTAGCATAATCACTTGTTGATGCCATGACCGTCATAGCTTCCAACATACTTATTCCATGCCCTCTAGGTTGATGGATGGTTATACATGATTTCTCTTGGGTAGAGACCACACCAAGACAAACCTTGGCCCATACCATTGCATTCGATGTCCTGCTTCCACACATAGACGTATTCAAAACAAACTCCCCTCTTAGTGCCAATATATTTAACATTCCAGGAATGCACTTATCGTCACTTATCCGTCCCCTTTGACCGGCCGTCTAAACCTACAGCTGGGTTGCTCGCTCTCTCTACGTGGGTCAAGTCCTAGAGAAACCAAGTGCTATGCATCCATGAGCTTTTAATTGATACCATTTAACGATGCTTAATGCAAATGTGTATATGCTTGTGCTCAAACAATTGAAAAAACAGCATCGTGTATTGTGCAAATCCATTCTTTTCATGTTTCCATATACTAACACATAATTGTTGCGATGAGAGAAGACACCGAGCCTTACACTCATGCTGTACCTCCCTCTATTTAACTTAACGTCATCCTGTACGAATAATGCAGCAAATACATCCGATTTTATAACACATTTCAACGCTCAAACTCCCCTCTCTCCCTACCGTTTAGAGTTTTGCTTCGTTGCATAGGTAAATGGGTAATTTCATGTGTATTTCGCACGAAATAAGCAGTAAATACTCACAAAAACAAGTAAATGGAGATAACGTGAGGCAAACCCTCATGCTTTACCCTCATTATACACTCACATACACATCCATAATTTTCCATAATTTTTCTCGTCCGTTCCTTATTTGTTCCCCTAAGTAATTTTTTCTATTTTCCATTATTTTTTCTTATTTATTATCAATAAAAATGGAAGAAAATTAGCATTATTTCAGAGATGTGGCTTTTGAGTCTTTAAATAGCAAACATATACATTTTATTGGTGTTTTGTTTCATGCTTTTCCGATTTTAAGCCCAAAAATCCCATTTTTACCTAAAAACCATGCTTTTCGAGGTTTTCCCATTTATTTTCCACATTTTAAGTGTATATTTTTTGAGTTTTTTATTATGAAAAACTAAAACCAACAGCAGACAACATGTCCATCAATTTTCAGTCCATATGAACATTGCTAACATCATCAAATGCGGAAGAAAATCCATTTTCTTTGTAAAAATGTCATTACCGTGTATCTTTTATTATTTCGGGTTTTGAAACTTGTTGCAGGTCTGCAAATCAGGCCCCATTTGATGATCAGCCTGCCTCCACACTGCCATCTTTAGCCCACCTTCAATTTGGAAGCGATCCAGTACCATGTCGGACGAGCATTCACCAACCGGGCTTCATTCTTCTTCACACACAAGAACAGCCCCCTATAGGAGAGAGAGGGAGGAGAGAGAAAGACTAAAAAATGAGATTTTTAAATCCTCCATTAAAACGGGCAAGCTTACAGCCATCTTGTTCCTCTCCCTACCCTGATTGAGAATCTCCCTCTCTCTCTCCAAACGGGTTTGAATCAAAGAGGCAACGAGCAAAAATGAGGAGGCACATTGACGCTTCCCTCTGTTTGACAGTTTTTGCATTAGTTTCAAGGCTTTTATTAAGCCTAAGGTTTAAAACATTAAAATAACCGGTTCATCTTTTTGTGTTCACACTGTCTCGCAAGTGGATTTTTCAATGTTGAAGGTCCAAACGAACTTCGATTTGCAATCCAATTGGATAGGCAGCTTTGTGGCGTCGAACTCCATCAACTTGGCCTCTCCCACACACTTTACGGCTCCTTGATCCGCTAGCTACTTTATAACGCCGAACCTTGCAGGGATTAAATGGAGGGTCAAACGACCTCCGATTGACGAACCGAGACTTGTGTCGGATTCTTGATGTCGAAATGCATCTAGGAAAACTCTAGCTCGGCCATCTGCCACAATTTGATTTTTCATGAAAATTGGCTCTTGAACACCTCTCGGGCACTTTCGGGCTCCAAAACGAGCTTCAACGCTTCAAGAACGGGTCCAAATCGGGTCCTAAAATCCAGCTCTCAACAAAGCATGTATTTAATATATTATTCATCTCTAAGCTAAAAAATAGCCCAAATTTACAATTAGCATGCTTTAGCTTTTGTGTTTGCTTTTGTCCAAATAAAGAATAAAGTGGTTGGGCGTCCTAATAGTCGAGCTGTGCCCAAATACAATGACTAATAATGAATATTTAAATCGTGCGCTCATGCGCATACAAAATAATAAATATATGTCAAGCACTTTAATGGATAAGCGTATCAAAATAAATATTGGTGCCACGCCTAAGACGCGCGCCCATAAAAAAATGATAATTTCTTCTAAATAACTTGAATACACGCTATCACCCAGTGTTTCCCAATGCCACTGCCAACTGCTTTACACATCAACTGAAGCATTCACAATTGTTAGAAAATAATAAAATTAAACCGTCAAAAGTGAATACCTAGCAGTCTTCAGCTACAAAATAAATAAATCTGTTTTGTAACTCTATCCTAACCTTAATTTAATATGAGTGTGCACTCTAAACTCATAAACGTCAATTAATTTAAATATGTATTTTGCGGAATCACCCGCTATGGAATCACCCACTTGCATATTAAATTAACGTGATGCCCAAAAAGGACAGGTGTCCCCATCGACTTTTCGCACAAGGAATCCACCTTGTGTACGAGCCTCGATAAATATAATTTTACGGAATCCACCACAAAACCTTACGGAATCCACCGTGGAATATGCCTCTTGGCATCATACCCCCGGGGTGGGATAGCAATTGTCCTCAATTGCTATTAGCTCAATGTGGAGTGAGCAATGAGGGATAAGCACTTAGGTCACGAGTGTGCATCCATTGAGCCTATTCAACAGGATGATTTTTAAATTTCACCAAATATCTAGAATATCTACGGCCAGTTCTAGTGGTCATAAAGCCGGTATCTAAAATAGTCTCAGGTTCAAGGATTTCAATTTTTTCTTCTAACAAAGGAGGTTTTTCATAAACAGGGTGGACAGGTAATTGGCCTTTGAAAGGTCATAACAAACTGATATGAAAAGCGTTGTGTATTTTTCAGTGTTTGGGTAGTTCTAATTTAAAGGCATTGTCATTGATTTTGTGAATGATTTTGAAAGGTCCATAAAATCTAGGAGCTAACTTTACAACAAGGTATTTCTCAACACTTTGTAGTCTTCGCTTTTCAATTCTTAACCAAACATAATTATCAATTGTAAAATTCATAGCTTTTCTTTTCTTGTTTGCTTGTTTAGTATATGATTGCTGGGCTTTCGCAATCATATCTTTAACTTCATAAAAAATAGTAGCATGCATGTTGGCAATATCATCAGAAGCTTTAACTTTGTTTGACAATGAAGTAATAGGTGTAGGTAATCTATATCCATAAATGATTTCAAAAGGTGTTTTTTGTGTAGCTGTATGTGGAGTGTTATTGTATGCAAATTGAAGTAAATGCAAGTGTATATCCCAGGTTTGTGGTTTTGAACTTGTGTATGCACGTAAAAGATCCAAGATTGCGCTGTTTGTAGCTTCTATTTGCCCATTTGTTTCAGGATGAAATGCAGATGAAAAATCAATCTTTGTTCCTCAGTTTAGCAAACAAAGTAGTCCAAAATTATTGTAAAATCTAAAATCACGATAAGAAATAATAACTTTTGGCAAACCATGGTTAGTGAAAAACAATTTTTAGAAACAATTGAGCAGTTTGAGATGCAGTTAACGTTTTCTTGCATGGAATGAAATATGCGTATTTGCTTAATGGATCTACAATAGTCCAAATCATATCGTGATTAGCTTGAGTGTTAGACAAACCAGTAATAAAATCCATTGAAATATTCTCCCATAGTCTTTCAGGGATTGGTAAAGGCATTAACAAACCGTACTGTTTACCATGGTGTCGCTTAACTCTTTGACAAATTAAACACTCAGATATAAAGTTAGAAACATCAAATTCCATCTGTGGCCAATAAAAATCTTCAATCAAAGTACGTAAAGTGAAAATAATACCTCTATGGCCTTGATATGGGGGACAATGAATTTCATGCAACACAAATGATCTAAATGGAAAATTACACATAACATTTTCTCATAAAACATAAATCCATTAGCATAAGACAATGAATCAATTGGACTCCATTTATTGTCAATTAATTTATTCCAATCAGCTTGGAAACTAGGGTCTTGATCATAGGTATCTTTCATAGAGATAAGAGAATCAAAAGATATCACAGAGATATTATGAATAGTTGGTCTTCTACTCAAGGCATCAACAATAACATTTTCTTTCCCGGGTTGATATTGGATGAGTGGATGAAAACTTTGAATAAAGGCAGCCCATTTAATGTGTCGATCAGATATTTGTGGCTGACTAAGGAGATGTTTGATACTTTGTTGGTCAGTTTTAATCATGAATTCAGATCCCATTAAATAGTGTTTCCATTGACATAAAGCTTGTACTACAGTGAGTAATTCTTTATCGTAGGTAGAATACTTGAGTTCAGAGGGTTTAATCTTGCAGCTGGAGTAGGCTATGGGATGGGAATCTTGCATAAGGACAACTCCTATTCCAGATCCACTAGAGTTAATGACTACTAGGAAAAATGGTCTATTCAAGTCAGGGAGTTGGAATACAGGAGCATGAGTTAAAGCACATTTCAGTAAATCAAAAGAATTTTGCTAATTTTCAAACCAATGATATACAATACCTTTCTTTAATAAATTTTTCAAAGCTAATGCAAGCAATGAAAAATTTCTCACAAATTTTCTGTAAAAGCTAGCAAGACTAAGAAAGAATGTAATTCATGCACATTTTTAGGTATTGGCGAATTCAAAATTGCTTCTATCTTTTTAGGATCAACCTTAATACCTTCAAATGAAACAATATGTCTTAAGTATTCAATTTGTGTTTGGAAAATTCACTCTTTTCAGGATTAGCATATAATTGATTCTCTTTCAGTAATTTGAAAACCAAAGATAAATGTTCATAATGCTCGTTCTCATTCTTACTGAAAACCAATATGTCATCAAAGAAAACAATGACACAATGCTGATGCTTTAACAATATGCGATTCATCATACGACTGAATGTGGCTAGTGCATTAGTTAAACCAAAAGGCATAACAAGGAATTCATAATGTCCAAATTGAGTTTTAAATGTAGTTTTGAAAATGTCAGATGTGTCCAGTCGTACTTGATGGTATCCATATTTAAGATCTATTTTGCTATGCCAAGAATCATGTGGTGGGGAGACTTGCTCAAGATGCTGCGCCGAACACATACAGAACGCACAAGGAGAAGCTTACTCAAGAGACAAGAAGAGAGATGGAGGCCAAAATGTTTTCTTGCTGGTTTCTTCTTCTTCTTCCACACACTTTACAATGTACACAAAGTATAGATAAGATACAATATAAAGGAAAGTGGCCTACTAAGTCAAACAATGCATAACTGACTACACTAGTCGACTGGCGCTATAACTATGCCAGCTGTAAATAGGTGTAACAACCTGAATATAATAAGTAATGAGTCAGTGGCCATATGAGAGTCATAATGACCACCGACGTGCTAAGTGTAGACGTTGTCGTATTGCTACGCATTCGAGGTGTGAAATCCACCAAAAAGTTGTGTGTGTGACATTTGTTACTTTGTACATACTTAGTTGTTGTGTTTGCATTTTGTTTTGCGTTGGCAGTATAGTAGAGAGAGGGGTCTTTTGCTACATTTTCTTTCAGCTAGGGTTGCACCTGATAGATCCTTCTTCAACAATGATGGGCATGCAAAGTCTTCTATGGCTTTTCTTGGCTTCCAATTCCTGACTCCCTTGGCATTTTTATCAAGTTGGGATGCTTTTCAAAATCAAGTGCTAAATACGTGCCCCTCTCCTTGTTAAAGAGCAAGTTGGAGATATGTGCAGAACTATGTGATGAGTAAACAACTGCAATATGCTATTGTGAGACATTGTTGAAGGCAAAGGGCTTTTCTTATTTGATAGTAGCTATAGACCTGTGCTACTTACTCAGCAATACATTGGCATAACTGAAACAAATTTTTTGGCTCGTAACACTCTGATGAATGAAGTGTGCTACAATAAGATTTTGGATTCAATAAAGCGTGAGAAACAAGCAATGGTCTTTGTGCACTCCCGAAAGGATACTGGCAAGGTTGCTTGCATACTGGTTGAAATGACATAGAGGAATGGAGAGATTGGGTATTTTACCGCAAAAGATCATGCTCAGTATGGGATCTATAAGAAAAACAATTGTGAAGTCAAGAAATCGTGAGCTGGGTGAACTTTTCAGCTCTGGATTTGGGATATACCATGCTGGCATGTTACGATCTGACGGAAACCTTACAAATTGGCCTAATAAGGTTCTGTTATGCGCTGCAATATTAGCGTGGGAGGGACCGTTTTTCTGGGCAGAGAGAGAGGAGCTTTACAGGCCTGGAGAAGAAAAAGCAGGACATCCAGAGAGTTCCTGTTTTTGAATGCTGCTGGTCCTCGTGCGAAAAAAAAAAGAGGTTGATATTCTGGAGGGGGGGGAAAGATAAGCCAGAAGGACGACACGCAGAAACAAAAAAAGGACGGAGCCATAAGGAAGAGAACGATGTGGTGGCACTTGAGAAGACGGAACATAGGTTGAAGATGAATACGACTATGATGAAGGAAGAGAGCTAATGAACAAACATGTTTGGTGGTACGTGAAGACGACTAAAGAAGCACTGAAGATATCAAGCTGAGAAAAACTTGTTGTGATGACAAGAGAGATGAAGGAGCGTTGACAAAGTTGCCGTGAAGATGCAGATAGATCGACTTCGTTGTCGACTCCACCGTTGATTGCATCTCTGACGAGTACTATCTATGCTGCTTCCGATAGCTCACCAGCGTATTTTTTTTGGAATCTAGGATGGAGTTCTGAGCCATCATGACCAACATCTTCGACTTCATAGCTATTGTTACACTACACTGCTCAAGACGAGCGATGCCATTACAATCAACGTAAGCTCTGCTGATGAGATTGTCGTATCCACATGTCCTCCGCTTACGTGATCGTGCTCGCTGATACCTCAATGTACATTTAAGCCTTAAACCTTTTGATGGGATGGACTTCTCTTCCTTTCCCTCCCAGCCCGTGTTCCTCATCTGTTATGGCCATCTCTATTGATGGTGTTGCCCGCTTTCTTCTTTGACGGGCTATTGAGAATATGACAAAAGGCTACCAAGAATGAATTCGGCAGCTTCCTCAAGTTTGTATTATCATCACATTGATTTATGCAATTGGATGATGTTAAAGCAGGCATACTGCAGTCGTCAGCCTGTTTCCAGGAAATATAGGCTGAGCAAGTAGTCAAAACCCTCTTCCTTGTTTTGCTTATTCAAACCAAGTTAAGGCTACGGCCAAAGTTCAAGAAGTTAAAATCCTGCATGATATGATCATAGTGCTACATCATTGGCGGCTGAATCAAAGGATTTTCAATCAGTGTTTGGAGTTGATGGCTAGTGCAAGTTTGAAATTATTGGAATTGTAAGAAGAGAAGGTGTACTTTTTGTCTTCACTTTGTTCCCAATAAGATGTATCTAGCTGTATGTCTCATATTATCTGAAATTGAGCTTTCAAATTGAATTTCATTTCGATAGATTGATCTTCTACCCTGAAGTTTGTCAAAGTCTTCTGTAGATGCGACTTTGCTTTCGAAAACCCTTCGACAACGTGTGGACCCATCTAACTAGGCGGTCCATGATTAATGTTCGCATGTGTTGAGCTTGTCATCTCAACACTCCCCCTCAAGCTCAACTGCATCTCTGCAACTCCAAGTAAGCTTCGAAGCTTTTGAAGCTTCTCTGTACCCAATGTCTTAGTGAAGATGCCAGCTATCTGATCCTGTGTGCTGACATACACCAAGCCAATCTCACCTGCTAGCACCTTCTCTCTCACAAAGTGGTAGTGTACCTCAATATGTTTTGTCCTGGCATGGAACATAGGGTTCCTAGCCAACTGTATACTGCTCATGTTGTCACAATAAATGACAATTGGACCTTCCACCTGCATATCTAAATCAGCCAATAACTTTTGTAGCCATATACCTCACATGCTGCAACAACAGCACCTCTATACTCAGCCTATGTACTCAATAGAGTAACTATAGATTGCTTTTTGCTGCTCCAAGCAATTAGTGCACTACTAATAGAGAACATGTATCCGCTAGTAGATCTTCTATCAGACATACTACCAGCCCAATCTGCATCTGTGTATCCAAACACCTGTACATTTTTACCTGCCTCATAGAAAATTCCATAATGTAATGTGGACTTCACATATCTCAATATGCGTCTGACTGCATCCAAAAGTGGCTTTCTAGGTACTTGCATAAACTGACTCACAAGACCAACATCGTAGCTCAAGCCTGGCCTTGTAATGGTCATGTAGATCAAACTCCCCAATATCCTCCTGAACATAGTAGGGTCTTCTATCTCATCCCCAACATCAACACTCAACTTTACATTCTGCTCCAACGGGACTGAAAGTGGTTTGCATGCTGTCATACCATACTTGGATAACATATCCAAGCCATACTATCTTTGGGACAGCCATATACCATCATCACATCTGATTACTTCAATGCCAAGGAAGTACCTTAGCTCACCTAAATCCTTCATCTCAAACTTCTTTTTCAAAAAATCCTTGACTTCAGCAATCCCACTATCACTATCACCTGTAATAATCAAGTCATTCACATAGATGACTATGATGACCAAACCTGCATCTCCCTTTCTCACATAAAGTGAGTGATCAGCATCAGAAACATAAAAGCCAATATTGACAAGATACTCTCTGATCTTGTCAGACCATGCTCTAGGTGCTTGCTTGAGCCCATAGAGCGCCTTCTTCAACCTGCACACATACATGGGATGCTCTAAATCTTCATAACCTGCTGGCTGATCCATATATACTTCTTCTTGCAAATCACCATGCAAGAAGGCATTCTTCACATCCATCTGCTGCAACCTCCAACCTTTGGCTGCTGCCAAAGTAATCACACATTTGTTGCCATCCTAGTAACTGGACTGAAGGTTTCATCATAATTTATGCCATATGTCTGGGCATAGCCTTTTGCAACTAGCCTAGCTTTGTACCTACTAATAGAACCATCTGCATTGTGCTTACTCTTATAAACCCACTTACATCCAATAGCTTTCTTGCCCTTTGGCAATGATACTAGATCCCAAGTCTTATTGGCCTCTAATGCAGCCATCTCCTCATCCATTGCTACATCCCAATGAGTATGACCAACAGCATCCTCAAAACAAGTGGGCTCAACATCCTCAACTAGTTTCACCATATAAGCATAATGGTGAGCTGCATAACCTTCAAAACCAAATCTTTTAATAGGGTATCTGACCCTGCTAGATCTGCGTACCACCGGATCACTCAATGGAGCCTTTACATTACTATGAGCTCTCTGTACACGTGGTGTCCTGATAGAAGGAATGCCAAGATCATCATCCAAGCTCTTTGAGCCACTGGAGTCTCCATCAAGAACTGCATCAATGCCATCTGACACTTTATTCTTTCCTTTGTCTTTACCTGTAGTGCTACTAGATGCACCTGAAGATGTAGAGCTACTCCTTAGTCTCCCAGACCAAGGACTACCAGATGATGTCTCTGGTCCACTAAGAGTCCGTAATTCTTGCTTTTCAGCCTGCACATGAGTGTCATGATCATCATCTGGATACCACTACGAATATCATATTTCTTAGCATAACATTGGGCTGCAATATGACCTATTTTGCCACACTAGTGACACACAATACCAGAGTTGTTAGAACCTCTGTTCTGCCATCCACCTCTTCCTCTAAAGCTCCCCCTTCCTCTAAAGTTACCATGACCTCCTGAAATCTGCATATCACCAAATTGCTGATTCAATCTGTTTTGCTGGTTGTCACTACCACGTCCTGTACCACGGCCTCTTGAAGAGAACCTGCCACGTCCCTTTCCTGAACTGGAGTAGAAAGCTTGGACCTGTTCACCACTTCTTTCAGATGTCTCACTCTGCATGTTGATCTCTTCAATGATCATAAGAGAGACCAACTCATTGAAATCTGGAAATGGCTTTCTGACATATACAGAAGTTACAAAAGACTTCCAAGCCTTTTCATTGTTAAGTCCACCCAAGGTAGACGACACCAAATCATCATCATCGGGCATTGCATCAATCGCTGCCAAGGCATCTGCAATGCTCCTTACCTTCAGTGCATACTCATTGATAGACATCTTCCCTTTCTTCAATGTATTCAACTCTTGCTTGAGTTGAATCTTTCGTGCCTTTGTATTTACGGAAAACATACTTTCAAGTATGGTCCAAGCTGCATATGAATTCTCTGCATTTCTGATATGTCCCAACATATTATTGTCAATTACTACAAACAACCAATACATGACCTTTTTGTCTTTTGCATTCCATTCCTTCTGTGCCTTTGTCTCTTCTGCAGTTGGAGGATCACTCACCTCCGGTTCCTTTTCTTCACCTGACACAAACTCATAGAGGCCTTTTCCAATAAAGGAAGTTCATGACATGGAACTTCCATGAAGGGTAGTTGTTCTTGTCGACCTTCTCAATGATGGGGTTTTCACTGTTCTTTGCCATTGTCACAAAACTAATACCAAACAGCAAGCAAATCTTTTGCAACCCTCGACCTGTAGTGCATAGCAATACACCAGACAGCCTTTTTCACTGTTTGCTCAACAATACATGCAATCTGCAGCTAGTTTGTAGATAAACCTTGTGTTTATTTGCTGGTAAACACCTTTGAACTTATAGTTGCACATGTATACCGCAGATACAGCTAAAATTGCAGGGTATCTCGAATTGTTGTCCGCAACCTTGCGGCTCTAAAATGGGGCCTGAAATGACCTCGGAGATGGCCAAAATAGCAGCGGCATAGCCTTAAAGGGCTTATCTGCAGAATACACAACACTCTTCGTGCACACCAAATCTCACTGCAATCTGAGATTTTTGCTCTACCCTGCTTCTGGTGCCTCCACAGGCACTGTCCAAGAGAAAGAGTGGAAGAATGGGAGAGCTTCTTACATGTGGCTTGCTTGCTCGAACCTTGCTTCTTCTCCTTCACTTCGGCCTTCAAAATCAGACTCAATCAGTGGTGCAGCTCTGATACCATGTTAAGAATCGCATGGTGGGGGGACTTGCTCAAGATGCTGCGCCGAATACACACAGAATGCACAAGGAGAAGCTCACTCAAGAGACAAGAAGAGAGATGGAGGCCAAAACGTTTTCTTGCTGGTTTCTTCTTCTTCTTCCACACACTTTACAATGTACACAAAGTATATATAAGATACAACATAAAGGAAAGTGGCCTATTAAGTCAAACAATGCATAATCGACTACACTAGTCGACTGGTGCTATAACTATGCCAGCTGTAAATAGGTGTAACAACCTGAATATAATAAGTAATGAGTCAGTGGCCATGTGAGAGTCATAATGACCATCGACGTGCTAAGTGTAGATCTGTGGACCCATCTAACTAGGCGGTCCATCATTAATGTCCGCATGTGTTGAGCTTGTCATCTCAATATGCTAGACATTGCAGCCCCTTGTAGTTTGTCCATACGATCGTCTATCCTAGGGATCAAATATCTATTTTTTACAATGATTTTATTTAGGACATGATAATCAATGCACATCCTATAGGTGTTGTTTTTCTTTTTAACTAAAAGAACAGGTGCACCAAATGGAGAACTATTGAGCCTAATGAGTCCTCAGGTTAATAATTCTTCAACTTGATTTTGAATTTCTTTCTATTCAATTTGAGTATGTCGATAAGGTGCTTTACATGGTGGTTGAGAACCTAGAATTAAGTCTACTTTATGATCTTCAGAACATGTGGGTGGTAAACCAAGTGGTAAGTCAACAGCAAAACAGTCTTTAAATTGTAAAAGAAATTGTGCGTGCCTAGGATGCATCTTATTTTTCTTAACTTCAATTTCATTCACCCAGATTAAGTAGGATTTGCTACCTTTTCTTAGTGCACGTTTAGCCAGTGTATGACTAAGCAATGGAAAAGTATCAAAAGTGTGCATACCATGCAATGTGATTTGTTCTCCATGAGAATGAATCTTCATTAAATGCATAGAATAATCTATATTGGGATTATACTGATGACGCTAAGGCATTCCTAAAATAATGTCACTAGATTGCAAAGGCACAACTAAGAAATTTCTACGTTCAACATAGTTACCAAATTTAATTTCTAAGTCATGCACTTCTTGTGTTCCATTGTATCTAGTGCCTAAGAATGCAGCCTTGATGCGATAATGAGTAGAAACATTATGTAAATTCAATTCTTTGACCAATTTTGCAAAAATAAAATTGTGTGTACTACTCCCATCATCATGTAAAGCAGTCTTTTCTTTACCATGCACAAGACATTTCATTGTTAATAAAGAATGGGGATTTTGGTATACCTGGTAAAGTATCTGAAGTAGTGCTGTTATCGTCATCGTCTTCCGTGACATCTGACATTTCTTCATGGTTTTCATCTTCAATTGCTCCCAAATAGTTGATGTGAACAGTTGGCCTTTTGGATTGGCAATTCACCACTAGATGTCTAGGTTGATGGCATTTATAACATACTATGGATTTGGCTTTAGAAACATTATTGGTAATAGTGGGAAGTTTAAGAATGTTGGGATTTGGCTAAAGAGATGGCTTAGGATTTGGATTTGTGTTTGATGGTAAAGCAGGGGGTCGTGTCCAAGATTTATAGAATGAAGATGGAAGAAAGCGATTTTGATTGAATCTTCGAAAATTAGATTAGAATTGAATTGCTTTGCACCGAAGTTACCATTGTTTGAGAATTGTTGTGGTCACTTCTCTTGTCCTCGAATTTGATCTTTAGCATCATGGGCCAAGGATGGTGGTCGTGGTCATGGTCGTGGTCGTGGTCGTAGTCATAGTCGTGGTCGTAGTCGTAACGTAGAAAAAGAGAGAGAGAGATGGAAGGAGAGGATAACAATTTAAGAAAGAAAAAAAAAGAGAGAGATGGAAGGAGAGGATAACAATTTAAGAAAAAAAAGAATGATAACAAAAACAAATTGTTTGTTGTAACGTAGACAAAATGGAAAACGATGAAGGTCATGTTGTTCAAGATCGCGAGGCGTATCTTAATCAGCGTGTCCCATGTCCTTACTCTCAATGCAAGCTGGCAATTAGACGAAAACATCGATTGTCTATAGAACACGTACAATGATTTGGCGAGTTTCAATCTGAGATCATTGATCAGGCGATTGCGGATTTTCAGCAAACGGTAAGAAAAGTTAATGTCAATCATGCATTGTACTCGCAAACTAATTGAATACCATATACAATAAGATTGGGTCTGGCTGGCAAATTTTCTATCCAGAGAGGCGATGTCTTGTCCCAAGGAGGAGTGCACCCTTTGTGGCCAATTAGAAGAGTTCGTGGGTGTGCGATGGATGGAGTGCATGAGCCAATCCACCACTTGCAAGGCCAATCTATACTGTCAATGCCAGAGGAGACAGGCAACCTTTTAGACCTACCTACAATCTTGGAGCCTGAGATGGAGGCAATGATCGATGCATTGATTCCCATGGATGTCGAGACTTCTGATCCGCTTAGAGAGGAAGCATCCATACCATTATATGATGGGTGCCAAATATCTCGCCTGAAGATACTGCTTGCACTCTTAAGTGTGCAAGCAAAATACGGGTGGAACGATTTCTAGATAGAACTTCCATAGAAAAAGGAAATGTTACACTAGCCACCACACTTTTGATTGGATTAGGGGCAACACAAGGAGCCAAAAGCCAAACAAAGATCCCAATTGTCACTAAGCTATTTGATAAGTATAGGAGGGATGACCCTTACAATTTTCTTGAGCAGTTTGAATAAGTTTGTGAGGTGAATAACCTCACAGATGCTGATAAGAAATCATAAGCTTTTGGGTTGTATCTAGGAGAAAAGGGATGAATATGGTATATTAGCTTAGACAACACTAAGAAGAATAACTTCTAAACCCTGAAGAACTTGTTCATCAAGTACTTCTTAGAGGCATGATATGTGGATAACCTGATTATCAAGCTCATGAATGTGAGCCAAAAAAGGACAAAGAGGAGATCCAAGACTATATCACTTAAGGGAAAAGTCTCTACAAACATATTCCTACTGGACCGCTGAACAACCTACATCGAGGGAATGATCAATTGTCTTTACTAATGGCATCATAAATGAGGAGCCATAAGGGTCAACAACCTGTTAAAAGAAAGGAGTAGCAAGATTGTCTAGTCAACATGCACAATCACAATTCACAATGAGAGATCCATTTTCCACAGTGAGCAAGCAACATAAGCCCCAAGAGACTAAATGTGATGTGGATTGAAAAATGAGTCATCAAGGTAGATTGTGATTTATCCTAGCTAGAACATTAATGTAGTTGATATTGAATGGGAAAGATTGACCCAAGTTGGATCTACAACTTTGTATGAAATAGGCAATGCATCAAAGCTTCGACTTCCTAGTGAAACTCCCTCATCCAACGTCGGATGTGAATTTAACTCTAAATTCAAGGCCAACTCTGATAGTGACTTTGTGATTCCATGACTCTCTAATACTCAATGCACTAATAGAACCTCCCAGTCATGACGTGAGGTGCAAAAGGTTGAAGGAGGAGAAAAAGAAACAATCTAAGGACTCAGAAGCTGAACAATAGAAAAATCCCATGATATGCCAAAATGATTCATGAGATTTAAGAAAGGTGATTGAATAGTGGTGTTAATAGGAGCCAACAGACAAGGTCAAGCCAGTGAACCCATTGAGGGACCTCCCAGGGTCAAGGAAGTCAACCTAGATAGGGAAGGGGACAAGCCCTAACTCGTGTTCATGAGTTGATGACTTGACTGAGGAGGAGGAGACCAACCGCATCTATCTCCTAAAGGAATTCTTTGATATGCCTATTTGATCCATGGAAGAGCTAAAAGGCATTGTCCCAAGCATTGTGATTCATAACAGCCCTATGGTTTTGAATGCTACACTGGTGAAGCAAAGGCCTTACTCCATGAATCTTAAGCATGCTCACACAATAAACGAAGAGATTGAAAAGCTCTTGAGTGTGGGTTCTTTTTATGAGATTGAGCACATTGAATGGGTATCACCCATTATGATAGTGCTAAAAAAGAATGGAAATATCAAAGTATATGTTAAGTACTACAAAAAGGTGAATGCAACAACAAAGAGAGACAACTACCCTTTGCCTTACATCAAACACATGCTTGAGAAAGTGGCATGGAAGGAAGAATACATATTCTTGGATGGGTTTTCATGATATAACCAAGTATAAGTCCACTTTGATGACAAACACAAAACATCATTTGCTACACCATGGGGAGTTCTTGGCTACATAGTCATGCCATTTGGATTGACTAATACCCTTGCTGCCTTTCAATGCCTCATGTGTGCTATCTTCAAAGGCATGTTGAGAAAGTGGTTAGAAGTATTCATTGATGATCTTTAAAGAAATGCTGAGAAAGATGGAAAAATTGGAAGAAACAGTTCGAAAAAACTTTGCATGGTCTTTGAGAGATGTAGACAATATGGTCTCTCATTAAACCACTCGAAGTGCCAATTTGGATCAAACACGATTGCATACTAGGGCATGTTGTTGTGTCAAGGAATGGGATTGTTGTTGACTTCTCAAAAGTCAAGGTAATTGTGGATCTTCTATCTCCAACCAACTATGAGGGAGTGTAGTGCTTCCTTGGCCATATATTGGATACTTTTGGTGATTCATGCTAAACTACGTGATGATTGCTTGACCCTTATACAAATAGTTGTTTGTTGATGGAGTAGATTGAAGAATACCGGTAAGGCTACAAAAACTTAAACAAGCTCTAACTTTACCATGGATTTTAAGAGACTTAGATTGTTCAATCACCTTCCATGTGCACATTGATGCTTCAAAATTTATTGTGAAAGCAATGTTATGCCAACTTGATGAATATAACATGGATTTCCCAGTGAGCTTTGCAAGTAGGAAACTCATTGGATGTAGAAATGAAATACTCATCGATAGAGCGAGAAGGACATGATATGGTGTTTGCAGTCAAGAAATTTAGATATTACCTTTTGGTGACACCATTCACCTTCTTTGAAGATCATCAAGCATTGCTTTACCTTGTGAACAAATCATGTGCAACATGACAAATCACCAGATGGCTATTGCTATTATTAGAGTTTGACTTCTCAGTGGTATTGCATAAGGATAAACAACACTACATGGTCAACCACATGTCTTCCATAACCACTAGAGAAGTAGTTGAGAAAGGCATCATAGATGATTAACCTGATCCTCATCTCTTCAAGATCTCTAGCGAAGAAGAGCTTTATAAAGAAGATGTTACACCCTACTAGGCAAATGATATAGTTTAGATCCTAGGAAAAGGAGCCCCAAACCATCCAATTGAGAAGGTAAGACTAAGCCAAATCATTCTAAATATTCAGCCCTATCAGTTAATTGCATGTTAGCTCTATTGCTTAATTAGGACAGGATAGCTTATTGAGATAATGTGTCTGCAAATATAAGATGCATGATGTACTCATAGAGGTGCATGGGGGAATCGCAAGAGGACACTTCAATGAAGACACAACTGCATAAAAAGTCCTTTGGTCTCAATTATGGTGGCGTATGCATTTTCGTAATGTTAAGAAGTTTATCGAACATTGAGATGAGTATCCGTGTATCAAGGTACCCATTCAAAAGGACAAAATAGAATTGATACTAGTGATACCATGACAATATTTCAAAAGATGGGGCATTGACTTCATTAGTCCCATTGTTGAGGTGTCGAGCTCTACATGAGATGGCATCCACTATATGCCGTGGTGATGTGGTAGGATATTACTCATTGGCATATTAGGTGACAGTTATGAGGATACACTAGTGATTCTACACCCGGATTATACCCACGTAGTCCACCCTTGGTTATGGCACATTTAATTTGCCATCTCTTCTTTCCTTTTAGCAGGTTAGCACTTAATGACCACATGTATACACGTTGTGGTACTTTCATATTGGTCTTTTATCATATTGTAGACCTAGTTCTTTTGTATGAAACAAGAAGAAATAAGAAGAAGAAGAAGAATATTTCAAACCTATCTCTTTATGTGCTTAAGTTTCCATTGTCTTTGTGTGTGTGCTCTTAGTCTCTTTACCACTCATCCCTCCTTGTCTATTTTCATGATATTAGAGTAGTCCACGGATACACTGAGCTTGTTTGAAGGATAAGGTGAAGGCATTGGAGCACGAAAGTATGCAAGGAAGAAATAGGTAAGAAGCTCTTCCACCCTGCTTGATTTGCCGTGGGTTATAACTACACAAGGCTCTTGAGGTTGGCAAGGTTGTGGTTGATGAGTATATTTCACAACATTTAATTTTTTCTCTGTGAACCTCCTCTTAGAATCACATAAGGTGTACATAGCTTTGGGATGTGTATTTTTTACAGAAGCTATCAAGTTCTAGCTCCCAATAGAGCCACATAACAGTACAATATAGGATAGTATATTGTAGAATACGTTTTTCTTATTTGTGAAGGAGAAACGGTTGTGTTTTTAACCTTTTGGTAAAGATGTTAAAATTTCATCAGGTAGGCTCTATTCTTCCTGATGAACAAGGAAATGTCAAAGATAGAATGATAAGATGACTCACCTTATATATGTACCAATGGTTATAAAGACTTACACATTTCTACCAAATAAGAGTGACTTACTTTAGCTTAAGGAAATTCCTTTCTAGAAGTAATCCTCCTTGGGAATATATATCTATAATAATTCTAGCATTAGGCTTGGATGGATTTAGAGGTAGACCATGCGACATTAAAAAAAACCTTCGAGTGGTACATAAGATTCCTCTCATATTTAAGGAAATGGTGCTAAGTATACAAGGAAGTCAATATGAGAACAAGGGGATATGAGACCACCTTGATTATTTCTCTACCGCGGAAACTGCTTCTGTCAATCAAGCAATGATAGCAACTTAAGTTATTTGGCGAGTCTTGGATATGGTGGAAGCAATGATGCAAAGATCAAGGTATTTCTAAAGCCGCTATCACTTGGGCTCAGCTGAAAGATGGTGTACACGGACGATACCTTCCGCCAACCTAGCAGACTTGTGAAGATGAATGAATTCTTCAAGATAAAGCAGCTAGAATTAACCTTGGAAGCGTACTGCTCAAAGTTTGTAACCCTACTAAAATATACGCCACCTATGGATATTGCACAACAAGTATCCAAGTTTTGCCATGGAACACTCCTCTGAATCATTGTCTTGAGGCGATGCGTCCAACAGACTTGCAAGATGCATTACTTCGAGCAAAGCCAATCATCCAAGGACTTAATTCAGTAATTGTGACAAAGATGATTCCCGAGATCAGGACAAGTGATGCCACATGTGCAGAGAGATAGGGCAGATCTGTAGGAGATGTTCCTACTATTAATGCTTCCACTGCAATGAGCTAGGTCACGTCCAAGTAAACTACCCTGAATTAAGTCCAGAAGATAGTGAGCCTTCAAGAAAATGAAGCTACATAGGCGCAATCTATGGATATATAGAGGAATCTGATGAAGATGAAGATCTAGAACCTACTACACCTTTTCAGGAAGATTAAAAATCTTGGAATTTTTATCAACATGTAATACAACTTCTATTGGGAATAAGTCATACTCTTGTAGCTACGGTTAATTGCAATAATATGAGTTGCACTACTTGAATAATTAAGAATAGTGCAACGGACACAGGGTGGGTCCTAACCCACAGGCCTTAAGGCCCATTAATGCTTGTCTTCCCCAATTCTTCCGAGATGAGGACATCTCGAGTTCTCTAAGGGGGAGAGGATGTAATATCCTCGCCGCATAAACCTCCCCCCTAATAATCAAATGAATTGAACATTTTTAACTTACCCTCTCCCCATGCTGTCGCTGAATAGGTGGCGGGGGGAGGAAGAGGAAGATGGCGTGATGATGGGAAAGGCAGAAGATGACATGGAAGTGGGAGGAAGCAAAGGACGTGGAGGAGATGGAAATGACTACAAGGACAGAGAAGAAGCGGGAGGTGATGTTGAGGATGAAGAGGATGATGATGAAGAAGACAAGGAGGGAGGCCACGAGTCTACCACCTCTAGTCCGCAGCAGAGCCGCCACATAGTCCGTGGTGGGGGAAACCACCACCATCACCACTCCACTCCCCCCACCAATAATACCCACCACCCTCCCTATAAATCCTCTTCTTGATATATATATATATATATATATATATATATATATATATATATAGAGAGAGAGAGAGAGAGAGAGAGAGAGAGAGAGAGAGAGAAGGGAGAGAGAGAAGGAGTATGCCAAAGGGTCTCCTCCCTTTTCCCTCCTAAGAGGGTGGCCACACGCACCTATCTATTCCCCGTACCTCTTGCAAGATTTTCCTCCACCTCGCAAGCACAACTTTTTCCCTCCTTCCCCTCGCTAATCGAGAAAAAGGCACTGAAGTCTTGTGCAAATCGCCTTTAAAGTGAAGAAGATCGGGAAAATGGCCCCCAAGCAAAGAATGTTGAATGTGGGGGGGAAAGAGGAGATACCACCTCTTCCCCCTACTGGAAAGAGAGAGAGAGAGAGAGAGAGAGAGAGAGAGAGAGAGAGAGAGAGAGAGAGAGAGAGAGAGAGAGAGAGAGAGAGAGAGAGAGAGAGAGAGAGAGAGAGAGAGAGAGAGAGAGAGAGAGAGAGAAGGAATATGCCAAAGGGTCTCCTCCCTTTCCCCTCCTAAGAGGGTGACCACACACACCTATACATTCCTTGTACCTCTCGCAAGATTGTCCTCCACCCCACAAACTCAAATTTTTTGCACTTGCCCCTCACTAATCGAGAAAAAGATGCTGAAGTCTTGCTTGCGCGAATTGCGTTTAAAGCGACAAAGATCGGGAAATGGCAGCCAAGTGAAGAATGTTGAAAGTAGGTAGGAATCCCATAATCCGCAACGAAGCCTCGAGCGATCACTGCCAATCCAACTGAGGTACCGATAGTAAGTAATGTATTTTCAAATTAATTGATATTTGCTTTAGATGCATTAGACCCGTACTACACTGTACGAGGATAGGTTAACTAAAAGGATATAGTTTATCCCAAATATTCGAAAGATGGAGTTTGCAAAATTCTTGTATCAAGAGAAGTAAAGCTGCGACTAGATACTATGCGATAAAATTCATGCATAGCATAAACAACATATAATGTTTCAAAGTATTGTCGACTCTCCTTTCTTGTAAATAATAGAAATGTCTTTCACCCCACTGGAAAGTATGTTGTAACTTGCACGCTTGACGGATTGCATGGTAAGTAATCTAGCCTAAAGGAAACTCAATTTCGAAGCTCTAGATCTTTGCCAAAGCTCACGCTAATATCATGAATGGATTGCTCATGTTTGATAGATTGGAAATCTTGATGTTGAGCTTAGCTAGCACAAACAATGATCATAAGGATTAAAAACTAAGATGCCTTGAGATCTGTTTGATAACCACTATATTTATCAATCCTATTTGGAGTTGGGCTAGATACAAACAACATCTCCAGGCCTCAAAGGCAAGTAAAGAACTCAAGGGATTGGGAAACCTTGGGACCAAGTAAAGACCACTACTTCTAAACTTGTTGGGAAAAAGGTTGGGTTGTCGATCAATGTAAGTGTTTAATATAATTTACATTCTTGCATAGTTGTATGAGACCTTGGCATGAGTCTTAACCAAAGTGTTAAGTACATTTTTGCATAGAATCGCTCCTTGATCCCAAGGGGAGAGCAAATATGCGATGGAAAGGTTATCACGACTATGATTGCAATGTTTGGAAAAGAATACCATTGTTTTCGTTGGTTGATTGAACAATACCCTAAATGCTTTTACAATCAACTGATTGTTGGATTGTGGTTTGGATGATTATTCCAAGT
The DNA here is from genome assembly GCF_053477565.2 of Lygodium microphyllum. Taxonomy (NCBI): domain Eukaryota; kingdom Viridiplantae; phylum Streptophyta; class Polypodiopsida; order Schizaeales; family Lygodiaceae; genus Lygodium; species Lygodium microphyllum. Next base: position 47,306,835 of record NC_141151.1, on the reverse strand, counting down.
GCTTGTGATTGATGGCAAATTCATGGCAGAGTTTTGTGATGACAAGTTGCCATGGGGATAAAGAAATGTTTTCTTGGAAGATGATATTAGGCTGATTGCCTTGATTGTGCTTGATTCTTAACTGGATTAATTAGGAAAATAATATTTTGCGTGGGTGGATCATCTCCAAGGTTACACTATGCTTCAATCCAAAAAGGGCACTGCTCGATTCACGGACCAAAGGTCGAGTGGTGAAAATGCCAACCACGAAAATTGTGTCTCACTCCTAGGCCGCTTGGGGTCAGTGGAGCTTTGGACACCCCTTGCCTAGTCTGGAACGGAGTTGAAAACTACCATGAGCCCGCCGACATCTATGGCGTTGGAAGATCCTTGGAGCCCCAAGAGGAACACCAAGGAAAAGGGAATTCTCTTGCAAGAAAATCTATCTTGTAACATCAAAAAGCTTTTTTATTAGGGTTTATATGATCACAATGAAGAAAAGAACACCAGGCACAACAAATCTTCATGCAACATCATATAGATCTCCCATGGATTTGATAGAATCAACCATATTCTTCAATATCTTCACAAATTCCATCAATAGAACAAAGAAAGCAAAGGAATACACCATCTTTGAATGGAAATACATCACATAGTATTCATCTTCAATGTCTTCATAGTCTTCTCTCTCAATCTCTCACATACAATCATACTGTTTTAGTAGAATTGGCTATCTCTGACTCCCTCTCTCTCTCTCCATCAATAGTACATCATATCCTTACTACAATCTCTCATAATCACCCACAATAATCCTTATTAGGTCGTGGATACCCCTCCCAAGAGGTATGTCTGATATGAAGAGGCACCAGAGCCACTACAGTGTCCTTTCGTAGCTCACCACTGTCACTTCACTCCAGTCTTTACTTGAGTCTTCAGCAGCTACTTCTTTCACTTCTTTTAGCTCTTTTGCACTTGTATTCACCTCTTTCCAAGGCTAGAAAACTTTCCCAAGCTATACTCTCATCCATCAGAACACATACAGAAGCATACAGAGGGTCTACAGAAGCTCACCAGAACCAATCAGAGAGTTACAGAAGGTCAACAGAAAGCATCAGAACCACATGACTCATACCAAAACCATTCCAAACCATCAAAAATCACTCAATAAGCTTTCAAACAATCTCAAACCCTTTTAATCAATACTCCATCCCTCCTTACAGAGAGAAAACAGAACAAAACAGAAGCTCAACAGAACCAATCAGGACCAATCAGAACATATCAGAACATCATCAGAACTTCACATCTCTACTAATAAACATCATGAGCTTAATAAAAATATTCCAACCTATCCAAAACACTCTCAAAACACTTCCAAACCAATCAATCATCTCATAAAATCAACCATTCAACTCTCAAAAACAACAAAAATTAGCCAAAAAATAGATCATTTCAACACTCAACATATCCCCACACTTAATAAGGAAGCATCCTCGCGACCCAGGAAAAAGGGAATACAATTTCATTCAAGAGCTCAACTTTGATCTTCAATAAATCTTCAAAAACAGTCCATCCAACCACGACCCCGACTTATCACCTGTATTTGATATAAAAATACAACGAAAGGAAAACCCTTTATACATTAACACTTCTTATCAAACTGGAAATCACAACAAACTTATAAAGGATATAAGAGGTTTCTTCTTCTTCTGCATCAGCTTCAACTATCCAACCAGCAACACCATCACCACAATTCTCCAAAAATGTAGCTCGCACGAAAGCCAATCGAATAGGCAACCACCACGATCTTATTACATAAATTAACCCACAACACAAACACTACACACAACACAACCATCTGAATGACTCCTCCAAAAAGAGAGATTTATCATTAAAAATCATCAATCATACATAGCAAAGGTATCAATGAAGATGATCCCTCTTGAAAGATTGGTGATTTCGAAAATGATCCATGGATAAGGATTCATCTACAAATGTATTGGGAGGATTCTGAAAAAACTGGAGGCAGCACATCCTTTCCAACAGGACAAGGTATTTGCTAGGCAAACAGAGGGCATGAAAGTACAATACATCCAGTTTCTAGGAATCAATGCTCACATTGACATTCATGCACAACTTTGGAATAGGCTTTGAATCATTATGAGAATGCCTATGCATATATGCTAGGTACCAAGTAAAATGAGCAATTAAGCGCACAGAAGGATCTGCAGACTGAGAATACTGCTGAGCAAAATGCAGATAATTCTGATAAGCCTGACTAGCACTTATCCATCCTCTTGGGATCAATGGCCAATTGATTTGAGGTCCAGTAAGGGAATCATTTGAACTCCAGCCTCTTCTTCGAAGAATCTTCCGATCAAATCCTGGATACCCACTAACCAACTGAGGAGGATTAGGAATAGAAATGTTAGGAGATGGAAGGGGGACTAATGAAAGAGGATGACGTGATGGATAGGCAAAATCATAAAATGAAGAATGGATTAAAGATGGATTGGTTGAAAATTGAGGAGATTCTGTTAAGAAAGGCGTTAAAAGATAAGCAGGAAAAGTTGAGAGAATGTCAGGGGATGGGGAAGGACAAGGATCAGGAGGTAGAAAAACTTGATCTTCAATAAAAGAACAATGGGTAAAAATAGGAATTTGAGGAGATCCTTGAGGTTGGAAAAGAAGGGGTAAAATGACTTTTGGGTTAGATTGAAAAAGGGAAATATAAGCATCATACCTATGAGCCATTTGTTGATAATGAGTTAGGCATGGTAAGGATGGACCTAAAGCTGATCTACGATGATAGCTTCAAAGAAAGAAGTATCAAATGGAGGTTGATTGGAAAGATAGGCTAAAAGATCTACCCTCAGTTGGTTAGTGTTCTTAGCATGAGCTGAAGCTTTGACCTGTCGGTGATTCAAAATGACAGCATCAACCATAGGGTGCCATGAAAACTCAGGACACTCAGCCACCTTGGAAAAATATTAGTGGAACATCTCATCAATCCTCAACTCCAAATGTCGGACATACAAAGAAGCTTGCAATACCACATCTCCGACATACCAAGCCAGATCTTCATCATCTGGAATCAGTAAATCACCCCTCAAATACATGTAGGATAGAAGCATCGTATCTGGAGTGACAGAGTCTTCAAAAACCATCCTCACGACTTCTATCAACAAATCAGATGACCAGGCCCCACTCCATCTATCCTCTGGAATAGGTAAATCCATCATGGAAAGCTTTGTATAGAAGGCCAACTTCTGTTGTTGATAATGGACAAAAAAGGAATGATCTGGTGGAACATATTCTTGATACTGCTCAAAAGAAGACCATAACAAATCCATACGAGATTGCAATCTTTCCACCTTGGCCTGGAATAAGGGACATAAGGTAGCCTGTCTCTGAAGAGCTGCCAAGTCTGCAGGGGATAAAAGAGAAACTGGTTGCACAGGATTCTGTGTATTAGACCGAGACTGAGCCAACTGATCTTTGAGTTGTTGGATTTGAGCATTGCTCTGGTCTAAAATAGCTGTGGTGGATTTCAACTTCTCTGCTTGGGCAGCTATCACCTCCGTCATCTCTTGACTCTCCTTCTATAACTTATCCCTCTTCTCTGTTACAGCAACCACTTGAGACCTAGCTTCTGCCAACTTAGCTTTCAACTTAGAAATTTCAACTTTCTGAGTATCTACGAGCTTAGTCTGCTGCTCCATTTGCGTACAAAGGTCAGCGAATTTCTCCTGAGCAGAGGCTAACTCAGTAGTGGTCTTATTTAGTTCCTCCTTAGACTGCTGAACTTCATCATAAAATGAAGAATATAATTGCTGGATACAGGCAGTCATTGAAAGTTCAATGGAACTCTGGATATCCTTGCACAGGAACGGAATACCATCTCCTGTTACCAGGCGGTGAACAGAAGGAATATTAAGGTCGAGCATCCCATCTCTATGGGCTCTGAAAAGTTTTGGCATCTAAAGGAATGCAGGAAAGCTGCTGCAAGACTGGGCAGGAATTGTCACTGGAACTGGAGGAATAGGCATTGAATCAGCCACCCTCTTGAGGCGTTTTCTCTGAATGACCAAGGGAGGGGGAGAATCATCATCCTCAATTATCACTTCATCATCTTCATTATGAGGCAGAGGAGGAACTTCTGGAGGATCAACTGAAGGTAAAGGAACTTCCTTTGCAGGGGCAGCATGTAGCAAGAAGACATAGAGGAAGGACCCAAATGTAACATTAGTCACATTTCCTCGAGTAGGTCGAATAAAATGGTGATCCATCTTGGAGAGGAGGTAGGTACTCCAATAAATGGTTATGCCTTTCAAAATCATTCGTGAAGCTGTAAACAACTCCTTGGAAAGATAATGAGATGGGGATTTTGCAGGCATGAACTTGTCCTGAAGGAATTGGCATATCTGTTTCCATAAGGGATTGAAAATCATGGAAACACCCACTCCTGACGTGGTAATGACCTTCTTTGGATCAAGAACATCTTGAGTCTGCTTCTGCAACAGCTTCAAAGTATCATAATTGGTAAACAACTGTCTGGCAGGAGGGACAGACTCCCCACGATATGGTAGACCAAGAGCCTTGCCTAGACTCTTCAGGGTCAGAAGAACAGAAGTGCCACGGACTGGACCAGACCTCTTACTATAAGATGTTAGAAACTCGTCACAAAGGGAAGGATCATCTGGAACTAGTGGGAAAGAAAGGCTGACGAACTTGGACAAGCCCGCTTTAGTGACAACGTCCGAATCCAGTAACAAAGAATAATCATGGACAGCCAAAGGAACATACTGAATCAGGGGAGGAGTACGAGAGGGCGCCATTCAGTTAGTTACACACACACCACAAACACAGACAATCAAAGAGAATGCCTGCAAAACAATAGACAAAAACCAAGGATAAGATATTAACCAAAGTGGTAAAACGTAAATCGACCAACTATCCCCAAGCAAACCACAACCTAGAAAAAATTCGACATGACCTCTAGACATATGCGACCGAAAGCTTCATGCTATGCAACATGCAAACACCCAAATCCCCGTATCAGGCAATAAAGAAAAAAAACTAAACACCGTACCCTTAACTGTAACAAAGAAACTGAACCAAAACATAACAACAACCCACACATATCAGGACCACAACTTTGATAATCAGGTTTGACCATGGAGACAACTCCAAAGACTTCGCGTACCCATCCCACGAAACGAGTTCATTAAAAAGGGGAAATAAGTGCAGTGAGGGGGAATTAATTTTAATGAAAGGTTTATTTTAGTAAATTATTAAGAAATGGGTGAATTTTTATTAAGTGATAAATATTATCAAGAAAACGATGATTCCTTCTTAAAATTTTAATTACCAATTATTAGGTTGGAACGGTGCATTAATTCGAATCCCGGACTTCGATACCCAGATTGGGTCTCTAAATGCAAATTCATTTATTAAAAATTAAGATGATGTGGAGCGCTTTTTTGCCAGCGCGTGCTCTTGTGACGGCTGGTTCATTTTTATTAAAAATATTAAAGTGCATCTTAAGCGCACTTAGCGCGTGCTAAGTGAACAGCGGGTTTATTTTTATTAAAAAAATGGTGTGTTTCGCGCGAATGCGCGCGCCATGGTGGTGTTTAGGGTTCATGTTAAAAATTAATAGTAGATTTTGGGGTAGCGGGAAAAAATAAAAAATATAAAAGGAAAAATACTTGGTAGTGGGTGTATGTGAATGCAATGAATGCGCACTTCTCAATCCCAAAATATACGTCAGCAATCCAAAAAGAACCAAGGTATCTGGATTTTTCTAGAATTTTCAGTTTGTATTTGGAATGAAAGAGGATTTTTTATGAATTTAGGTGTTTAATGAAGTATTTTTACAGCTTAGAAAATATTCCAAAAATAAGCAAAAAAGTTAATGTAATCTTTAGGAATTTTTTTGCAATTAAATTGAAATTTTTTATCATTTTTAATGAAATTTTTTCATATTTTGGGTATTTGTAAAAGAATTTTTAATTTTAAAATGGTCTGATTTTTTTTTTGAAAATGTTCAGTTTAGAAAAATATGGCAATTTACTTCAGAAATATTGAGAAATTTTCAAGATTTTTTTGTAATTTGTTTTGAATTTTAAGTAAATTTTAATGCTTTTTTTGTAATTTTACAATGTATTTTGAGGGTTTTCGGGTATTGGAATTAAAAATCCGGGAATATACCCAAGAATAGACTGCGTGTCAGCTGCGTGTGAACAGCCGGCTGCACACCATCTCACAGACCAGCTAACGCACGTCTCCACGTGGGAACAGCCGCTAACGGACTCTCGCACACGAACACGAACAAGCACACGAACACAACCACACGTTCGTGTGTCAAGGGGCTGAGAAAAGGTGCATGCGGGTTTCTACATAGTTCATGAATTTCTGCTCTGGTGCTGTGGGTTTCGGCGGGTGAAAGGGGGGCTTATGGGGGGTTTCTGCTGTGGTGGGTTTCTGCGGGGGGAACAGGGGCTTGGAGGGGGGTTTCTGCGGGTCTGCGAGGGGGGACAGTGGGCTTGGGTGGGGTTTTGCGGGTCTGCGGGGGGGGAAACAGGGCTTAAGAAGGGGGTGGGGGGTTGTGGTGGTGGAGTGTGTGCCTGGTGGGGGGGGGGAAGGGGGGCTTGCAGGGAGGTGGGGAGAATGTGGGACTGTGGGGGGGGAAGGAGGGCTTGGAGGGAGGTGTTGTGGTGGGCACGTGGTGGAGCAGGGGTGGGCAGGAGGCCCAACGTAGGCGGGACGAAGACGTTGGCGGGCAGGGAACCACGGCGGTATTAGAGGCGGATGGCGGGCGTTCGACGGCGGACAGGAGCTGCACGGCGGGCAGGCAGGAGGCCACGGGGCCACAGGGCGCGGGCAGGGGACGTCACGGCGGCCACAGGGCGGCGTGGCAACGGGTGTCGCGTAGTCAACCAGGCGGGGGCGCAGGGCCGTCAGAGGCGGGACAGGGCGAACAGGGCGGCGGGCGCACTTCAGAGGCGAAGGGGGAGGGGGCAGATGGCGGTGTGAGGGAGGGCGTGGCAGGCAGGGCATGGAGGAGAGAAGGAGGAGAAGAGGAGAAGGAGGGGAAGGAGAGGAGGAGGAGGGGAGGGAGAGGAGGAGGATGTCAATATTGTGGGAGAGAAGGAAGGAGTCTTACTTGTAGCTTTCTTGCTTGCACAATGGGGGAATACACACAGAGGTGGAGGCTGAAAACAGTTTTCCTCTTCTTGGTTGTGTAAGTCAAAAAGAACTCTCTTACAAAGAAATAGAAGAACCCTATATATGGGTCTCAAACCAAACTCAACTAACTAAGGTGGCATACTAACTGAGCCACGAACTAGAGTAGATAAGGATAGCTGTCATGTAGCTATTATTCATGGGCGGTGTACCAACCGCGTCTGCAACTGACAAGTCGGTGACATAAATACACAACGGTCACCCTGGCGTATCACGAGTGGAGCTCGATATCTCAACACTCCCCCTCGAGCTCAATCCCAATTCCTGCACACCAAGCAGGTCTCTGAACTTGCGTAGCTTCTCTGCGCCCAATGCCTTTGTGAATATGTCAGCTACCTGATCCTCTGTGCTGACATAAACTAGATCAATAAGACCTAGTAAAACCCTCTCTCGCACATAGTGATAATGCACCTCAATGTGCTTTGTTCTAGCATGATAGACTGGGTTATTTGCCAAGTGTATACTACTCATGTTGTCACAATAAATGACAACTGGCCCATCTGTAGGCTGATGCATATCATAAAGTAGCTTATGCAACCAAGCTACCTCACATGCAGCCATTGCTACGCCCCTGTACTCAGCCTCTGTGCTGGATAAGGCAACTGTAGGCTGTTTCTTGCTGCTCCAAGTGACTGCAGCACTCCCAAAAGAGAACACATATCCACTGGTAGATCGTCTATCAGAAATGCTACCAGCCCAATCAGCATTAGTGTATCCATGCAACTGTATCCGAACCCCAATCTCATAAAATAGTCCATACTGCAATGTGGACTTCACATACCTGAGTATGCGTCTAGCCGCATCCAAATGCGGTTTCCTTGGAGCCTGCATAAACTGACTTACCAATCCAACAACATAGCTCAAATCTGGCCTGGTAATAGTCATATAAATCAAACTTCCTACTATGCGTCTGTACATAGTAGGGTCTTCCAGAAGCTCACCTGCATCTGTGCTCAGCTTCACATTCTGCTCCAAAGGAACTGAAATAGGCTTACAGCCTGTCATCCCATATTTGGACATCATGTCCAATCCATACTACCTCTGCAAGAGCTGTATCCCACTTGGTGATCTAATCACCTCAATGCGCAAGAAATAACGCAGCTCTCCCAAATCCTTCATCTCAAACTTCTGCTTCAATAGCATTTTCACATGAAGGATATCTTCATCACTGTCACCTGTTATAATCAAATCATCAACATAAATGACAAGTAGCATAATACCTTTCTCTGTTTTTCTCACATAAAGTGAGAAATCTGCCTTGGAAATCTGAAAACCAATAGTGACAAGATACTGTCCTATCTTGTCAGACCATGCTCTAGGTGCTTGCTTCAAGCCATACAAGGCTTTCTTCAACCTGCAAACAAACTCAGGATGAACAGCATGCACATAACTTGGTGGCTGCTCCATATAGACCTTTTCTTGCAAATCACCATGCAAGAAGGCATTCTTTACATCCATCTGATGTAAAGACCATCCCTTTGATGCAGCCATAGCAATGACTGCTCTTACGATTGCCATCCTTGCAACCGGACTGAATGTTTCTTCATAGTCAATGCCATATGTTTGTGCATACCCCTTGACTACTAATCTTGCCTTGTATTTGTTCACAGAACCATCTGCATTGTGCTTCACCTTATAAACCCAGTTACAGCCAATTGCATTCTTACCTTTAGGCAAAGGTACCAATTCCCATGTAGCATTTGCTTCCAAGGCATCCATTTCTTCATCCATGGCTTTCTCCCATTTTTCTTTTCCCATGGCTTGCTCAAAAGAAGTGGGTTCTGGTTCCTGTATCACTTTGACCATATATGCATAGTGAATGGCTGTAAATCCATCATATTTCAGCCTATCCACAGGATACCTAGCTCTCGTAGACCTGCGCAAAGTAGGTTCACTCCCAGGTGCTCTCAAAACATCCTTGGTCTTCCTTACTCCAGGTGTAACAATAGAAGGAATACCCAACTCATCATCAATGCTCTGTTCTGAGCCATTGGATTCACCATCCACATAAGAGTGACCTGCATTCACATCAAACATGGGATGATCTACCTTCTCTTTTCCTTTTCGTGATACTTGCATACCACTATTTGCACTGCCTTCAGAAGATTCTCCTGATCTCAATCTGCCTGTCCATGGCGAAGAATGTGAACCACTGCTAGAAGACGTTCCAGGTCCACTAATATTTTGTGACTGCTGCTGTGAATTCTGTGCAGCATTACCATTTTGTGCATCTACATCATCAATCACATTTACTGGTTTATACAAGCTACTCATCTCATCAAAAACAACATCTCTGCTCATTGTAAACTTACGAGTAGAAGGGTTATAACATCTATACCCTTTCTGCTGCAGAGAGTAACCAATAAAGATGGACTTCTCAGCTTTTGGATCCAACTTGGATCTCAACTCATCTGGCACATGTACATAGGCAATGCAACAAAAAATTTTCAAATGAGAAATATCTGGTTTCCTACCAGTATACCTCTCCTCTGGAGTCATCCCATGTATTGTTGCAGTGGGAGTCCTGTTCATTATGTAGACTACTGTAGCAACTGCTTCAGCCCAATAAAAATCTGGCAGGTCTTTTTCATTGAGCATGGCACGAGATACCTCTCCAATATGCCTATTTTTCCTTTCTACAATTCCATTTTGCTGTGGGGTATGACTGCATGAATATTGCTGCTTTATGCCATGATCCTGCAAGAATCTTGCAAACTCATTTGAGAGGTACTCTCCCCCTCCATCTGACCTTAGGCATTTTATTTGCAGGCCTGTTTCTTTTTCAACCATAGCTTTAAGAGTTTTGAAATGCCCAAAAACCTCACTTTTCTTTTTCATAAAATACACCCAAACTTTTTTGCTATAGTCATCAATAAAAGTAACAAAATAATAACAGCCTTCAAGAGATGCAGCTTTAGTGGTCCACACATCAGAGTGGATTAATTCCAATGGCTTCTTACTCTCTTGAACATGTCTAGGAAATGGTTTCCTTGCCTGTTTTCCAAACTGACAGGCTTCACATACCTTATGCATTTCTGCAACCTTGAATTTAGGCAATCCTGCAACAATGTTTTGGGCCTGCATTGATTTAAGTCGCTGTACATTAACATGAACAATGCGTTTATGCCAGATATCAATATCTGCAACTACACCGGTCCCATGTGCAAACGTTGCTGCACTCAATTCAGGCATGTCTGCATCCAATGTAAACATTCTGCCCTTCTTCTTTCCTTTTGCTATCAAGCGACCTTTATTTTTCATATCCTCAACAAAGCATCCATGAGGATTAAATCTGACCTGCAAGCCCTGCTCAACCATTTGACCAACAGAAACCAGATTCTTGGTGATATTCGGGACATGAAATACATCGGACAGGTATTTCTTTTTCCCATCCTGCATAGACAAAGGAATTTTTCCAATCTGCACAATAGGATGTGCAGTATCATCACCAGTCTCCACAAATCCTGGTTTTTCCATTTTCCTTGCATCCTCCATCCATTCTGCATGACCTGTCATGTGGTTTGATGCACCTGAATCAACATACCATACATCGTTGCTTTCTTCTGCACTTGTCACAGAATTGTTCATGTGCTGCACCATAAACAAATGCTCATTTCTATCATCACCCTGTCTACTAGAAGATGCATAATTTCCTTGTTGCAGTTTTCCATTCATGATGTCATTCTGCTTTTTATAGCAGTCTTTAGCCATATGATCCATTTTACCACAGTAGTAGCATTCAACATTGCTGTTTGCATTTTGGCCTCTTTGCCATCCACCATGACCTCTTTGGCTTCCCCTGCCTCTAGAGTTATCACGTCCTCCTCCATAGGACTGGTTTTCTTGAGTTTGCTGCATATTCTGATTTCTACCACGGCCTCCAAATCGGCCTCCTCTACCTCTGCCTCTACCTCTTCCAGCATTTGAGTAGAAGACAGTTTCTTTTGAAGTTCCTCCTGAAGAAGATGCACCACCATTTCTCTGCTCCTCAGAAATTAGAAGAGCAATCAACTCCTCAAAATCAGGAAATCTTTCACAAACTGAAATGGAAGTCCGAAACTGTGCATAATCCTTTCCTAGACCATTCAAGGTCACAGAAACTAAATCATCATCTTCCACTGGCAACCCAATGGAAGCAAGTGCATCTGCAATCTTCTTCACCTTCATGTGGTAGTCATTGATGCTCATATTTTCTCTTTGCACATTATGCAACTCTTGCTTGAGCTGCATTTTCCTGGCTTGAGTATTTGTGCTATACATTTTTGACAAAGTATCCCATGCCTCCTTTGGTGTACTTGCATCCTGAATATGAACAATCATAGAGTCTGAAATACTGATAGACAGCCAGTACATAACTTTCCTGGCTCTCTCATGCCATGCTTTAAATGCCTGTATTTGCTGTTGATTGGGAACATCAGGAAGAACTAGTTCTTCTTCATTTCCTGCAACAAATTCCCAATATCCTTTTCCCATAAGCTAAACTTCCATGCTTGAAAGTTGTTCTTGTCAAGCTTTTCAGTGACAATCTCTGAGAGAGAATCAAACGCCATTACACTGCAAAAAATTCTGTCACTGCAAAGAACACAGCTTCAGCCTCACAAAGGCAAATTTGCAAAACTGACGAAAGTGGTATTTGACCACACAGTCACTTTCTAGTGACGATTTTGCATCAACAGGCAACAGGGATGATGCTGTAACTCCCAATGTCTCTGCGCACAAGCATAGATGCAATTTCTACAGTAACTTTTCACCGACCTGTAGAACAGTAGCTGCACAGCATAAAACTGGGTCTTTTCCTAAGTGCGTGCAGAAAACTTCCGCCTCCAAAACAGGCCCCGAAATGGCCTCAAATAAAAAAAAACAACGTCGCCAAGGGCTAAAGCCCTTACCCGTAGCATATACTGCCCTCTTGCTTCACCGCGAAGGGCGTCTCAACCTGAGACAATGCACTCCTGCACTTTCCGGTTGTGCTACCCGCAGAGATCTGCTCCCAAAACAGAAAATGAAAGCAACACTGCTCCTCTTACCAGAACACCGCGAGCTTGGCTTGCTTTCTTGAGCTCCTTACCACGAACAAGGCTCTGATACCATGTCAATATTGTGGGAGAGAAGGAAGGAGTCTCACTTGTAGCTTTCTTGCTTGCACAATGGGGGAATACACACAGAGGTGGAGGCTGAAAACAGTTTTCCTCTTCTTAGTTGTGTAAGTAAAAAAGAACTCTCTTACAAAGAAATAGAAGAACCCTATATATGGGTCTCAAACCAAACTCAACTAACTAAGGTGGCATACTAACTGAGCCACGAACTAGAGTAGATAAGGATAGCTGTCATGTAGCTATTATTCATGGATGGTGTACCAACCGCGTCTGCAACTGACAAGTCGGTGACATAAATACACAACGGTCACCCTGGCGTATCACGAGTGGAGCTCGATATCTCAACAGAGGAGGGGAGGGTGAAGGAGAAGGAGATGGAGGTGGAGATGGAGGGGGGAAGAAGGCACGCAGGGAGAGGGAGATGGAGAGAGGGAGGGAGGTAGTTGGGGGGGGGAAGGGGTCAGGGAGAGAGAAAGGTGGGGGTAGGGGGGCTAGGGAAGGGTGCTCGGGAGGTGGGGTTGAAAGGGCGCCCGGGGGGTGGGTGGGTGCCCAGGGGAGGGGGTGGGCGGGGTAGGGGGACCATGGGGTGCCCAGGGATGTGGGTGGGGGTCCATGGGAGTGCCCATGGGAGAGAATGGGCGGGAGGGCCATAAAAGAAAGGTGCACCCCTGTCCCGCAAGCGTGCACGGGGCGGGTAAAAAAATTTACCGTGACGGGATTGAAATAGCGCCGGGATGGCGGGACGGGGCATGCGGACTCGACCGGGGCGCGTGGAGACACATAAAATCGAAAACGGGCACGTTCACGCGCGGGACGAGTAACGCGAAAACACAAAAAAATAAAGAAAAATGAATATCTCCCAATCCGAGCGTCAAAAAAAAATGTCATAAAAACAAAAAGTGGGCAGGACGGTAGGGGGAAAATAGGAAAAATGTGCAACAAGGGTTTCGGGGGAAAGACAGGGCGTTCACATGCAAAAAGTGCAAAAAACGGATCCAAAAATGCAATTAAAAATTAATATCGCAAGATCCGTGCATCGGAACGAGGTGCAGGAAGAAGGAAAAATGTGCAAAAAGACGTGCTTGACAATTCTATCACATCAAAACATGGTTCCGGCTGAGATAAGACGTGTTCACGTGGGGAAAACCCAAAAAACAGACTCGAAAATGAAATTGAAAATTAATATTGGACGAACCGTTGGCCGGAATGACAGGCAGTAAAAAGGAAAAATGTCCGTAGGAAGGGCTGGCATAGGGTTGTCATGTTAGAACGCAGTTCGGGCTGAAGTAGGAGGGGTTCACATGCGAAAAATACCAAAAATACACGTAAAAACACATTTAAAAATTAATAATAATAAATCCAGAAGTCGAAAGAGGATGGAGGAGAAAGGAAAAAGGTGGGGAAAGGCGCGACACGACTGTCAAATCAAAGTGGAATTCCGATGGAAACAGGGCAGGTTCACATGGAAAAATGTCAAAAAGATGCACGAAAAAGTCTTAAAAAACCGCAAAATTAATATTGGACAAACCGTGCATCGAAATGACACGGAGTAAAAAGAAAAAATGTCAAGGAGAAAGTGATTGTCAGGGCTATGATGTCAGATCACGGTTTCGAAGCAAGAAAAGCGCGTTCACATGGAAAACCAGCTAATGTGCATAAAATGCTTCAAAAATTAATAACTCGAAAACCGTGCACCAGAACAGGGGTGGGTAAAAAGGAAAAATGGTCAGTTCAAAGGGAGGAATAGGTTGTAAAGTCAGATTGGAAGTCCGCTGAACGTAGGGTGCGTTCACATAAAAACACAGCAAAATAAGGGAAAAAGAGAAATGGAGGAGGAACAGCCCCAAGGGAGGGGTGACAGGGGACGGGTGGGTGGGAAGGGACCCCATCAGGGTAAAAGCAAGTCATGGCATAGAGGCATTAGCAGGTGGAGGCATATGCAGAAGGGTATGCAATGTAGACGCGTAGGGATGCGTCCCCACACTTAAAACCTTAACGGATAGGATGAACCGAGCAACAGGGACCTAGGACCACATAATAGACCAACCACTAACGTCCCCACACTTAAAACATGATCGTCACTGAGAAACAGAAGGTGTAGGGTTAGAAAAACTTGACCCATATTGTAGAGAATCAAGGTTGATTGTCGATGGCATGTCCGGTATTGTTGTCGGCTGCAGGAGGTACCAAGGTATCTTCACAGCACACGTCCTTCATGGCAGGGACCACGCACCAGCACCCAGGGAGGTAGCTGGTTGAAGGAATCATAGGAAATTCATCGATGGCGAGGGATATTGCACTCAACTCACAGTCACTCAAATGGAATGAAAGAATAGTCACTCAACCCAGGACTAATATCACTCGAGGAAGAATGATTGAAACCCATATCTCGTACCCGGTTTAGAAATTGACAAGGGGGATGGTGCAGAGGGAGTATGCCACGGTGCACAGTTGATGGTGCATCAGTGCGTCCAACCCGTCTGGCATAAGTGCAAGGAGGAAGGCAAGGGAGCCTTACAGTGAAGTGTACAGAACAGGGTGACATGTCCTGTAATGACGGTAGAGACCCATCCCGTGGACGCATAGGGAAACGGGAACATACCTGACTCCAAGTGTCGTAATGTCCCTCAATCTCACCTCTCGGTAATTGATTGAAGAAACTCCAGTCACACTTAGCCCACCCTCTGTCTCACGCTCTGCTGATAGATACAGGAGGGCAGCCCTTTCCTGAAACCCATTAATGTTATCCTCATGGTCACTTGTGCAAAGGTTGTTTGCCTTGTGCGCATTTGATGGTGCAACTATGCATCCCGCCCCGTGCCGGCATATGGTGCGAGAAGAAAGGCCAGGGAGCCTTATAGTGCAGTGCACAAAAACAAATTGTGCTTTGTGCATTGAGAGGCCCATCCCGTGCGTGCAACACTTCATTCATACTTCTCACCTCTCAGTTGAGTTGAAGGGAAAAGACTGGTCACTCACCCCACCCTCTGTCTCACTCTCTGTTGATAGTTACAGAGGGCAACCCATACTCA
This sequence comes from Lygodium microphyllum, assembly GCF_053477565.2. Classification (NCBI taxonomy): domain Eukaryota; kingdom Viridiplantae; phylum Streptophyta; class Polypodiopsida; order Schizaeales; family Lygodiaceae; genus Lygodium; species Lygodium microphyllum. The sequence goes on along the minus strand of NC_141151.1, from coordinate 47,291,483 downwards.
CTTTCCCATCCGGTTAGGATGAAAGCTCGTGTCACTCAATTGTTTGTCGATGAAGATCGCGTCGTTAATTGTTGAAGAGGCGTACCCAGGGAGGCAGCCATCAAATCTGGTACTTCAATTGGTTGTAGAAAAGATCGTCTGCGAAAGGGGGCAGACAGATTGATGAAGTTGCAGAGACAGCGCACCAAGGGAGGTGGCTTCAAATTTCTTCTGGACCATTTTCTGCTGGTGAGTCAGTTATCCTGAACTGCGGGGTGTTACCACCTTTTCTTGGAACGAGGCCTGCTATGACAGGGAATTTCTTCCTTTTCTCCCATAACGGTTTTTTTTTCTTGTTTATTTTTTTTCTTTTCTTTTTCTCCTACTCCCGAGGGTGTTTCCACCTTTTCTCGAAGAATAGGTCGGCATGACAGGGACCTAAGTCCTTTTCTCCCATGACCGATATGTATATTTTTTCTTTTTTTTTCTTTTGAATTAAGCAAGGGAATGGTAGAAATACCACTTGTCAGAACCCACCTCGCCACTGCCGCTGGTAGAAAATAGAGAATAAGAGATCAAGGCTGGAAGGTGGGGCTGAGGGGACAGAGGGTTGCGTCCACCTCATCAGGAATGGCTGAAGAACGGCTATCAGAAGTAGCATCATGAGAGTGATAGTGCCACGCCAATGAGGGAAAGGATCACGTGACCGTGATTGTCAAGATCCCCAAGGAGGAAAGTACTTCTTCAGGCGATATCCATTGATCAGGAAGGGATCATCAGAGGCATCAACGGTCTGCACTTGGACAGAGCCATTAGGATTGACAGCAAGTACCTTATATGGGCCCATCCACCGCTGTTGAAGCTTGCCAGGAAACTTGCCAAATCATGAATCATAGGCTAGGACCAAATCACCTTCTTTGAACTCCTTGTGCTTGATGAAGCTGTCATGGTAAGCCTTGCGTCGAGCTTGCGTGGCTTCCATGCACTGTAGAGCCATCCTGCGAGTTTCGTCCAAACATTCCAGGTGCAGGAGACGGCTTGTAGTGAATCATTGTCCCCCAAACGCTCTTTGATAGCCACTCGCAAAGAGGGCAATCCCAGTTCAACAGGGAAAACAGCTTCTGTACCATACACCAGCTGGAAGAGTGTCTGTCCTGTTGCTGCTTTATGGGAGGTTCTGTACGCCCAGAGGGCCTCTGTAAGTCGATCATCCCAGTCACAATGATGTGCGGCAATTGTCCTTGTCAAGATCGAGCAGAGGATGCGATTGGTGATTTGTGCCTCTGTCACTTACCAGCTCTAAGGGATTGCCAAAACGGGTGATGATATTCTCGTACATGAACAGGGCCACACTGTTACCATCGTCCCGCTTTAGGGCTTTAGCTTCACACCACTTTGTGACATAATCCGTACATACGAGGATGTATCGATTCTGCTTCCTTCTGATAGGAGGATCGATTGGGCCTACGAAGTCGATGCCCCACTTCTCAAACGGCTTCAAAGGAAGGATAGGTTGCAGTGGCATGGCACTTGTCTTGGTATGTTTTCCCATTCTCTGACAAGTATCACATCTTTTACAGTAATCATAGGCATCCTTATGAATGGTAGGCCACCAGTATCCTGCTAACAGAGCCTTCCTAGCTGTGGCTTCTCCTGCAAAGTGGCCCCCACATGGCTCGTCATGGCAAGCCTTCAAAACAATCCCAATCTCGTCTCCTACAACACATCTTTTGAGCACTTCATCTTTGCCTTTCTTGTACAGTGCGTCGCCTAGCAGGGTGTAGGGGGCTGATTCTAACATAAGCTTCTTCCTTTCCCGACTAGAAATGCCAGGAGGGTATTGTTGTGAGAAATGCAGGATCTAGAGCATGGCAAAGGCGGAAGCTATGGAGGATGGAAGGAGAAGTGTGGACTCATGATGGAAAAGACACTGTTTGTTACACAAGTGAATTAGGTTCCAAGATTGAGACTTGGACTCATAAACACAATCTTGTGTATGTAGACAATGACATTGACACTTCACTGAAAAGAAAAGAGTACTATCATTGCATTAAGAAAAGGAAGCAAGTACAATACTTTATAGGAAAGTAGGAAACTGCAGTAGGCACCATTGTGAATATGGGATAAGTTAGCCTGCATATCCTTGACCCAGAAGCTCTATACAAAGAGGCTGTTTAGTGAGTGTGATTGCTGATTCTCAACACCCCTCCTCAATCACAACTAGAAAGGCACAAAGTGTGTAGAGGCTGTAATGAGAACCACCTGCAAAGTGTGGGCACACCACAAACATGGTAGACACCAGAGGCTATTGCAGAAAAGGCTAAGTGTGGGCACCAAAACATGATGGACATCCAGAGGCTGTAACAGGGGCCTCACAAAGTGTACAGGGATTGTATTGGCAAGTTACATAAGGAGTTTATAAAGCTTATGGCAGGAAGCATTAGGGCAAGGAAATACAAGGCTTTTAAAACAGTCTATCAGAGTTATGAGAGTAGAAGGACTGATGAGTCTTGTCCTTCCGATCTTGGTGGTCTTCATCTTCATCTTCTTCTTCCTTTGCTCCATTTTCTTCTTCTTCTTTGCCATTTGTGATGGCCCAGAGACCCTTTTTCATCAAGATGAGCTTGATGCGGGTTTGCCAAGTGTGAAACCTGACTCCTTTGAATCGAGCATTTGGAGAGTCTTTTCCCATGTTGAGGTTTCAAGATCAGCAGAAAATCAGCACCAGAATTCTGAGATTTTATCAGTAGAAGAGCAGAATGCAGTGTGTCAAGAGACACAGTTAGTGACAGTGTGAAAACACGCTTTGTCAGTGTTGATGTTGAGCTTGATTCTTGATTCTTCTTGTTTGGGATCCTTCGGTCATTCTTCAATCTTCTCATGTCCTTCCCCTCCTTGATTTGATGCTGGGTCAATGGATTAGAGTGACAGAGGCTTGGATTGAGTGTCAGGAGAAAGAAAAACTGAGGAAAAAAAGCTTGAGAAATTTTGGCTATGGTGGAATTAGGGTTTCTGAGATAGGGACCTGGTTTTTCTCAGATTGTAGGAGCTATACTTGATCATTTTCAAAAATTTTTACATGCCTAGGAAGCTGACTTCATGAGCTATCAAAGCCCCATGATAATCGTCAAGATCGTGGACTGTATGAAGCACGCAGGCAGCTCGAACAGATTCAGCGCAGTTCAGGACAGGTTTTCGCGATTTCCATAATGCCGGGGTCAGGGTGCAGCAATGTGATTGATTTTTGTGCCAGGATGAAGCGCCTTGAGTAGAAGAACAACCCCCTAGAAGGAATCAAGAGCTGAAATGGCCTGGTTGAGAAGTTATTGAAGCTCCAAGTGAGATAGGTCCTGTCTGGCTATGGCAGACACAGAGCAGAGATTGAGAATTTTCACAACGCTGAGCTTCATATAGCCAAATGTCATAGATTGATGTAATACATGGAAGCTTTGTGAGTTGGGGAATACTTTTCCAGAAGGAAGCTCCAAGAGATTTGACCTATGGAGTGAGATATAAGCAGCTCAATCTGACAGGGTGCTGCTGGCTATGGCTGCCATGGAAGCTTCAGTGAGAGTAGAGTTGGGAGATGAAGTCATGAGCTGACATTGAGCTAGATTGAGTTTGAGAGGAATCAAGAGAGGCTGGAGAAGCAATGCCATGCCCAACTGGGCTCTGATACCATGTGAGAAATGTGGGATCTAGAGCATGGCAAAGGCGGAAGCTATGGAGGATGGAAGGAGAAGTGTGGACTCATGATGGAAAAGACATTGTTTGTTACACAAGTGAATTAGGTTCCAAGATTGAGACTTGGACTCATAAACACAATCTTGTGTATGTAGACAATGACATTGACACTTCACTGAAAAGAAAAGAGTACTATCATTGCATTAAGAAAAGGAAGCAAGTACAATACTTTATAGGAAAGTAGGAAACTGCAGTAGGCACCATTGTGCATATGGGATAAGTTAGCCTTCATATCCTTGACCCAAAAGCTCCATACAAAGAGGCTGTTTAGTGAGTGTGATTGCTGATTCTCAACAATTGTTGGGTTGCTAGTAGATTGGAAATGTCTGCATACCAGGGGGTTACAGTTTCTACCAAGAATAGGGAAGCATCAGGGAGGTCTGGATCATCCTGCTCCTCGTCTGCAGTTTGTGGGATACGCGACAGATGATCAACCAGAACATGGGAACGACCAGGTTTGGTAATCACCTCAAAGTCGAACTCCTGAAATAGAAGGAGCCATCTCATCAGTCGTCCTTTCACATCCGCTTTGTTCATCAGGAAGGACAGGGCCTCATGATCCACATAAAATTTAAAGTGGGTAGATAGGAGGTAGTGGCGAAACTTTTCTAGGGCAAACACCATTGCCAAGCACTCCAGCTCTGTCACTGTATAGTTCCATTCCCTATCAGTGACTTTTTGGCTTGCGTAATAGATGGGCTGATCTAGCTTCGAGGGGCCCTTCTGGCAGAGAACTGCGCCTAAGCCTTCAATGGATGCATTAGTGTGTACATGAAACTCCTTCGTCCAATCAGGAGGTTGCAGAATGGGTGCCTCAATCAGACACTGCTTCAGAGTGTTGAAGGCTTTGTCACATTCTTTCGTCCAAATAAACTCTGCATCTTTTCTCAGAAGCTTGTGCAAGGAGGTTGCCATTGTTGCAAAATGAGCTATGAACCTTCTGTAGTAACCCACGTGGCCTAGGAATCCCCTTAACTATTTGAGGTTGGTGGGTGCTGTCAGAGCTGCGATCTTTTCGATCTTTGCAGGGTCCGTTGATATCCCTTGTGCAAAGACAATGTGGCCCAACAGAACTCCAGAAGAGACTCCAAAGATGCATTTGTCGGGGTTGAGGGAAATCCCATACTCCCGGCATCGATCAAAGCATTGTTCCAGGTGTCCCCAGTGTTCCCGGAATCAAACTATAGACACAGAAGGCATCCAAATATACCTCAATAAAGTCGTGTAGATGATTTTGGAATGCGGCCATCATGACTCGCTGGAAGGTAGCAGGGGCATTGCAGAGTCCAAATGGCATCACTCGATAAGCGTAGGTCCCCCATTCTGTGGTGAAGGTTGTTTTGGATTGGTCTTCTTCTGCTATCTGCACTTGGTTGTATCCGTTGAATCCATCCAGAAGGGAATAAAGCTCATGTCTTGCCACTGTGTCCAACAGTTGGTCTGTGAAGGGGATAGGAAAGTGATCTTTCTTTGTCTTGGAATTCAACTTGCGGAAATCCACACATATACGAAGCTTGCCATTCTTCTTGGGTACAACCACGATGGGTGAAACCCGTTCACTATTTGCCACTGGATAGATGAACTTGGCTTCCAGAAGCTTCAGCAGCTCTGCTTTCACCAATGTGGAATAGTTCGGGTTCATTCGCCTCTGTCGTTGTCGTACTGGCTTGGCATCAGGCTCCAAGTCAATATGATGCTGACATATTGTGGGATCAATCCACTTTAGGTCTTTGTAGGACCACGCAAACACATCCAAATTCTCTTTCAACAAGTTGTACAAGGTTGACAACTCCTCTTCTGGGAGGCTGCTACCCATCTTCAAGTGGTGTTCAGTGCCATCTGCATCCACAAAAGTTAACTGCCTTTCACCTTCTACTTCACGGATGAAGGTACCACGGACCGCTTTTGGATACAGATCTGACTCCTTCAAGGGAGTGGTGTCCTCATCTGATGTCCCACTAGAACCAACTTCTTCTCTTGGTGGAGACTTAGGTTGCTCCTTGAGATGTTGAAATGGGATTAGAGCCGTTTCGGGTTTGGTTTCAAGATTAGTTACCTCTTGGTTTGAAGACTCATCTTCTGATGACTCGTCCAGGAATGTCACATAACAGGGACCCTCTGATTTCTGTTGGGTTTGTGGGACTGGTGCTTGTTGGCATGGTGCATCATCATCATCTTTTCTTGGCAAAGGTGGGTGAGGGCGGCATGAGCCACTGCTGAAAGACGGCTTGGTCTTCTTTAACCATTTCTTATAAAGATTTTGCATATGAGAAGATCCATTTACCAGACCAAATGGTACCATTGCCATCTTGTCCCACAGCATGAGCTCGTCTGCTTCTGATGCTTCTGGAACTTCTTCTTCATATGTATCCTCTTCGGGTGGGATAGACTCTTCCATCTCGCTTTCATAACCTTCTTCTTCCATATCATCTCCTTCCTCTCCTGTCTCTGTCTCTGTCTCTGTCTTTGGCTCTATAGGAGCTCTGTAAGAGAAGAACAAGTTCTCTGTTTCATCTTCTACCTCTATCTCTGGCTTTTTCTCTGGCTATGTAGGAGCTCTGTAAGAGAAGAACAGGTTCTTTGTTTCATCTTCTGCCTCTGTCTCTAGCTCTGCTATGGCTATGTAACAGGGAGAGCAGTACATCCATGCTTCTATCTCACTGTCAGAAGTGATTTCAGAAATCATTCTTGGTTCAGGCAGGAAGTATTCACCCATTGATAATGGCTTGGCATCTTTTGGGAGTCGGCTTACAGTATCCACTGTTAAGGAACGTGCCATTGTTTTCTTGGGAAGGATCTGTTTGACAGCATCTTCGTCTGTTGATGTTCCATCTGTAGCCTCATTAGGGGAGTCAGAAGATAATTCCAAGGAGGTGGATCCATGTCCTTTTTGAGCACCATATAGCTTCAGCACCACTTTATTGGGTCCTCTACCCAAGGTCAAGGTTCCTTTGAACCAATCCGTCCTTACTCTGGCTTCAAAAATCCATGGTCTGCCCAGTAACAGAGGGTAGGATGTACCATAAGAGTTTGGCTTCACCACCAGATAGGCTAGCCAATAATCGTGTCCGGCTACTATAGTCTTCACATATGGGAGAATGCCCAAAGGCTTGATTCTACTATGATCCGCCAGTCTGATGAGCCATTGGGTTGGTTGCACACCTTGTAGGCCTAGATCCTTCATTGTCACATCCGTCATAATGTTCACTGATGAACCTCCATCAATCAGTGCATTTGCAATAAAGCAGCCTTCTATCCACACGCCAGTCTCTGGGGTACCCGGATCTAGGAAGGCGTTAGCCACGTCCACTTCTTTTACAGGCTTTGGAGCTTTGTTGGACTTTGTTGCTGTTGAGGGAGTAATCCTTAATCCACGTCTTCTTGTGAGTATACTTTTGAACATTTTTCGGCAACTGGGAGACAACATCAATAATTGTCGGAATGTGAGGTTTGGTTTAAAGGTATCTAGATCTCTGACTAGATCGTATTCCTTAATAGGATCCACTGGCTTCTCTAACCGGTTAGGGAATGGGGCAACACCCATTTTCATTTTCCTTCTTTCTTCCAACAGGGGCATCATGGGAACTTCTTCTGCCACTTGTGGCACTTCCTCCTCTTCTATCTCCTGGACCTTTGGTCCTGTCTCTGGAACTGTCTCTGTGACTCTCTGTGGCACTGTGGTGCTCTGTACGACACTGTCAGGCTCTGTTCTGTTCTGTTCTTCTGGTGGAAGATTGAACTTCACTGTTCTGGCAGGAGGATTATTTTCTTTCTGGATAGGTGGTTCCTTCTTCTTTGCACGCATGATGGTAGCAACTTCCAATTCCACTAAATTGGAGGTAGGCTCTTGGGCCTTGGTTGGACTATCCGTAGCACTGTTTTTCACTGGGGCTGGGCTTGGACAGTCTTTTGCAGTGTGGCCTTCTCCTTTGCATCGACTGCATAAGGGCTTGTAATCCACTGACCTTCTGGGATTTGGACAATTTGGTGAAATGTGTTCCTTTTCTCCGCATCTGTAACACTCTACTTCTGATCTCTGACCACCACCAGACTGTCTTCCTCTGTAACTTTGGGATGGAAATCTTCTGGATCCGAAATTAGGACCAAACTCTCTAGGCTTGGGTCCAATATCCTGTGTTGTCATTTTGGATTCCAACAAGTTGAATTTTGCGTCTTCTTCCTTTCTTCTCCTATCATGCATCTCCTTCAGAGAGCAAATATCCTCTGTATGGTTCTTCCGCAAATAGTAGGAACAGAAGGCTCCAGGAATGGTTGGTTTCCGTGTACATTCAATGGCTAAATGGTCTGCTTGATGACACTTACCACACCAAGTATTTGACCGCATCACATCCCTTCCTGCTCCTGCAACATTGGATATGCTAGCGGTATTCACTTTCAGCATCTGTAGCTGCTCTGTAATCACATCCATCAACTCCTTTTTTATATTTGCAACTGAGTTGGATAAATAATCCTTCAAGCTTTCTCCTCCTGAGGTACTGGCAATAGGGTTTTGAGGAGTCTCTATAATCACTGCATAAACAAGTTGGGCTGGCGCAGAGGGGTCTCTGTTCTGATTCTGATTCAGAGCTCCTGTTTGAACTGTTGGCTATTGGCTCCAGTTGGTAGGGTTCCACTGTTGCTGCTAATTTGGCATTGGGAAAATTGGTTGGGACCATTGTTGTTGTGGTTGAACCATCATTTGAGGCATTGATTGTGGCCACTGTGGATTTGGTGCACTGTACTGTGATACTGGGGGCATCTCTTGGTAGGGGTAAGGGACTGTCCCTGGGACTGCATTTGGTGGGTACATCATTCCTGGCATCACAGGAGGTAGGACTCCTCTTCCTGGATTCATCGCCAATCTAGCTTCCACTTCATCGTACAGTCTTGCACCTTCTGTTGCAGCTTGCAGTGTGGCTGGTCTTTGCAGCTCCACAAACTTACGGACTTCTGGTTGTAATCCTCTGAGAAACACCCCCTTCTGAATGCCATCATCTAGATTATGGTTAGTCCATCTCTTCAGGATAGATTCCATTCGTGAGACATAAGCTTCTACTCTTTCTCCAGAGGACTGACTTAAATTCATAAATTCTTCTCGCATCCGCTCTTCAAAACCTTCACGCCTGAATTTAGTGAGGAAGGCCAACTTCAGGTCGTCCCATGTGCCAAAAGTTCCTGTTGCTTGTCTCTCATACCACTGAAACGCCACGCCCTTGAAAGTGGCGGGGAATATTGCTAACCAATGCTCAGGGGTTCTGGCATTGTTAGCCACACATGCTACCATAAACTCTGCTACATGAAGATCGGGGTCTTCATTGTACTCTCCCTTAAAAACTGGCAATGGGACTATATTCGCTGGCCTGTCATCAATATTTCCAGGATGGATCTGGCTTGGAAGTGGACCTCCAGTAGGAGGAGGAAGGGCTTGATGTGCCATTGGGACTTCTGTAAAGAGTTCCGCAAGGGCGTCAAAGGCGGCTTCTCCTACAAGCTCGTTCTTAGCTCTGATTTTTTCTTTCTCTCTTCTCACGTACCTCTGGACTCGTTCTAACGCTTGCCTCTTTATTGCGTCATTCATCAGAGGGTTGGGTCCACTCTGTTGTTAGTGCTCCACAGAGGGATAACAGAAGGCTTTAGTCTTTGGAGGACTCTCTTGCCAACATTTCTTCTACTTCTTCCTTTTCAACGTCCCTTAATTCTGCTTTCATGCCACTGCACAGAGGAAGGTATTCGGTTCTGAAGGTGTCAAAATGCATACGTCTAAGCATTGTGGTGGTGCCATCATCATAGTAATGCCAGCTTCTGATGGTTTCAACAGTGTATGTTGTGAAAAACACTCTGTCTACCAACTTCCAGTGGGTTGCTAATTGGACAAACAGAAGATTATCAGAACACCAAGCATCCCACGTATCTTGCTGTTGAGCATCCACAAACAAATTCCAACTCTTTTCCTTCTTGTCTTTGTGAACCTCCACAGACCAAGACTCCTGAAGCTTCTTCACAATCTCCCACTTGATGATGTCTGGAAACTTCTCAATGAATGCCAAATCTTCCATGGATGGTCATTCTCTCTGTTTCTGCTCTTCAGTTTGTTCCCAAACAGTTTGCCACTAAGATGCAAGTTTTTGCTGCTTCATCAGGAAGAGGAAACTGTCCACTAAATAGAGCATGCATCATGATGGTGATGTGTTTCCGCCATTGTAGGATGAACTTCTTGTGGAAAGTGGCTTCAATTATGAGAAATTCCAACTCTTCAGTGGAAGAAGGAACTTTACAAACATCCATTGAATTCTTCTCTTCTTGGCAATGCCATTTCCTTCATTTTCAGCCTCTTCTGGTGCTTGTTGATGGTAAGCTTCCCCGGCTGCGCACCAAAAACATGGAGCCCCAAGAGGAACACCAAGGAAAAGGGAATTCTCTTGCAAGAAAATCTATCTTGTAACATCAACAAGCTTTTTTATTAGGGTTTATATGATCACAATGAAGAAAAGAACACCAGGCACAACAAATCTTCATGCAGCATCATATAGATCTCCCACGGATTTGATAGAATCAACCATATTCTTCAATATCTTCACAAATTCCATCAATAGAACAAAGAAAGCAAAGGAATACACCATCTTTGAATGGAAATACATCACATAATATTCATCTTCAATGTCTTCATAGTATTCATCTTCAATGTCTTCATAGTCTTCTCTCTCAATCTCTCACATACAATCACACTGTTTTAGTAGAATTGGCTATCTCTGACTCTCTCTCTCTCTCTCCATCAATAGTACATCATATCATCACTACAATCTCTCATAATCACCCACAATACTTAGGTTGTGGATACCCCTCCCAAGAGGTATGTCTGATATGAAGAGGCACCAGAGCTACTGCAGTGTCCTTTCGTAGCTCACCACTATCACTTCACTCCAGTCTTTACTTGAGTCTTCAACAGCTACTTCTTTCACTTCTTTTAGCTCTTTTGCACTTGTATTCACCTCTTTCCAAGGCTAGAAAACTTTCCCAAGCTACACTCTCATCCATCAAAACACATACAGAAGCATACAGAAGGTCTACAGAAGCTCACCAGAACCAATCAGAGAGTTATATAAGGTCAACAGAAAGCATCATAACTACATAACTCATACCAAAACCATTCCAAACCATCAAAAATCACTTAATAAGCTTTCAAACAATCTCAAACCCTTTTAATCAATACTCCATCCCTCCTTACAAAGAGAAAACAGAACAAAACAGAAGCTCAACAGAACCAATCAGGACCAATCAGAACATATCAGAACATCATCAGAACTTCACATCTCTACTAATAAACGTCATGAGCCTAATAAAACTATTCCAACCTATCCAAAACACTTCCAAACCAATCAATTATCTCATAAAATCAACCATTTAGCTCTCAAAAACAACAAAAATCAGCCAAAAAATAGATCATTTCAACACTCAACAATCCTATTCTAGATAAAGGATGGAATTTGTGGTGCCATGTGATTTGGACCAATTACTTCTCCTATATGGGCATGAGACAAATATTAACTTGAAGATAAGTTAAGGAACTTGTTTGTCAAAAGAATTGCTTGCTCTGTTTTCATGTCAGTGCCATACGTTACGCGAATGGACCTTGTTCCCTAAAAGGCTTAATTAAGGAAAATGAGTTTAAATGTCAGACGTAAACGTGATAGGACCTAAATAGATAACTAAAGAACACCCATTGAGGGAAGCGGGTGGGCGGAACCCTCGACGGGCCCATCCTATGGCAGGGTGGTCCTAAAGAACTGGGAGGCTTCTCACAAGGTTCTATTATCATACGACCTTTAGGTATTGTTAGGTTAGAACCCACTTCATGCCGTTTTAGGGAACCGGAATGGGACTATGCCCTATGGGCAGCGAGGTTGAGCGGCGCATCCCTCTGGTTTTCCATTCTCTTTGATCCAAGTGCAGCATGGATTTGCTTGGAATCGGGTATCTCTGTGTAAAGTAGATTGTCTAGGACTCGACGCTAGAATGCTGTCAGGAGACCTTGACCACTAGGAACCCAAATTTTAGGTCGATTCTAGTGGGTTTGACCACGAATCTTCTGTTGCAAGCCGGACTCGAGAAACCCTAGGTGATAAACCGTGTAACATTCCATGGGATTTTTGGGCGACGTCGCCTAGATTCATCTCTCAATGGACCGCTAAAAATGTATCTAGACAGCCGATAGGCGGACATGTTATAGTTGGTATCAGAGTGAAAGTTCGTAATGCTACATGATTGATTAATGTATGGTTCGTAGACATATCCTAAATAGAATAACCAAAGTGGTATGGCTTGACTGTCAGGCACCTTCTGCACCCACGAATGTTGACATTAAGAGAAGAAATTCCTTCTCAAGCAAATTAAGGCACCCGAGTTTAGTGGAAAAGGAAAAGACCATGCGATAGAGGTGGAGATATGGATTGAGTCGATGGATGATTATTTCTTTGCCGCGAAAACTGCTTCTGTCAATCAAGCAATGATAGCAACTTAAGTTAGTTGGCAAGTCTTGGATATGGAGGAAGCAATGGTGCAAAGATCAAGGTATTTCTGAAGCCGCTATCACTTGGGCTCAGCTGAAAGATGGTGTACATGAACGATACCTTCCGCCAACCTACCAGACTTTGAAGATGAATAAATTCTTCAAGTTAAAGCAGCAATAATTAATCTTGGAAGATTACTACTCAAAGTTTATAACCCTACTAAAATACGTGCCACCTATGGTTATTGCGCAACAAGTATCCAAGTTTTGCCACAGAACACTCCTCTAAATCACCGTCTTGAGGTGATGCGTCCAACAGACTTGCAAGATGCATTACTTCAAGAAAAGCTAATCATCCAAGAACTTAATTTGGGAAATTGTGACAAAGATGATTCGCGAGATCACGACAAGAGATGCGACACATGCGGAGAGATAGGGCACATCCGTAGGAGATTTCCCTACCGTCAATGCTTCCACTGTAATGAGCTAGGGCACGTGCAAGTAGACTGCCCTCACTTAAGTTCAGAAGATAGAGAGCCTTCAAGAAAACGAAGCTACATAGGCACAATCTATGGATATATATAGGAATAAGATGAAGACGAAGATCTAAAACCTACTACACCTCTTCAGGATGATTAGAAATCTTGGAAATTTTATTGACGTGTAATACAACTTATATCGGGAATAAGTCATACTCTTGTACCTACTGTTAATTGCAATAATATGAGTTGCACTACTTGAATAAAAAAGAGTAGCGCAACAAACGCATGGTGGGTCCTAACCCACAGGCCTTAAGCCCCATCAATGCTTATCTTCCCTAGTTCTTCCAAGATGAGGTCATCTCGAGTTCTCTAAGAGGGAGAGGATGTAATATCCTTACCGCATAAACCTCCCCCCTAATAATCAAATCAATTGAAAAGTTTTAAATTACCTTACCCCTTTGTGATCACCAAACAGGTGGTGGGGGGAGGAAGAGGAAGACGGCATGATGATGGGAAAGGGAAAAGATGACATGGAAGGGGGAGGAAGCAAACGACGTGAAGGAGATGGAAACAACTACGAGGATGGAGAAGAAGTGGGAGGTGACGTCAAGGACGAAGAATACGATGATGACAATTTCAAGGAGGGAGACCACGAGTCTACCATCTCTTGTCCGCAGCAATGCCACCACGTAGTTTGACAGGTGGTGGGTGGGGGAAACCACCACCACCACCCCCTCCCATCATAAAGAAAGAGGAGATACCACCTCTTCCCCCCTTGTTGTCAAGTAGGAGAGAGAGAGAGAGAGAGAGAGAGAGAGAGAGAGAGAGAGAGAGAGAGAAGGAATATGCCAAAGATCTCCTCCATTTCCCCTCCTAAGAGGGTGGTCACTGATGCCAGGAGGCATATTACATGGTGGATTCCATGCCACGGTGGATTCCGTGCCACGGTGGATTCTGTGAGGTTTTACGGTGGATTCCGTAAACTTTTATTACTGGGGCTCATACACAAAGTGGATTCTTTGTGCGAGAAGTCGATGGGGACGCCTATCCTTTTCGAGCATTTTGTTAATTTGATGTGTACATGGGTGATTCCATAGCGGGTGATTCCGCAAAATACATATTTAATTAATAAACGTTTATAAGTTTAGAGTGCGCACTCGTGATAAATTAAGGTTAGGATTGATTTCTAACCAATTAATTTATTTATGTAGCTGAAGACTGCTAGGTATTCACTTTTGTCGGTTTAATTGTATTATTTTACTAACGGTTGTGAATGCTTCAGTTGATGTGTAGAGATAGCAATAGTGGCGGTGGAAAGCATTGGAAGATAGCGTGTATTCAAAGTTATCGTCAATATTTTGATGGGCGCATACCTTAGGCATGGCGCCTATATTTTGTCGCACCTATTTACTAAGGAGTTTGATATTTATTTATTATTTTTAGATGCGCATGGGCGTACGATTTAGATATTTGTATTTGGACATTGTATTGGGTATGCCTGACTTCTTGGGCGCCCGCCCATTAGCTTTAATTCTATTTGGCACAAAAGCAAACTCAAAAGCCAAAAGCGTGCTATTTTGTAATTTGGGCTATTATTTGGGCTTGAAGATGATTAATACATAAAATACATGCTTTGTGGAGCGCTCACACAAGGCATGGGGGGAGATTGCACCGAATTGGTCTCTTGTTCATGTCATGCAAGTCTTCTACATTGATTTGTGTGCAAAAAGTAGAGTTCTTTTGTTATTGGGGACCTTCTGACGCTCACTACGTGCGCTTACGGCATCTGATTTGTGCACCAGTGGTATCAGAGCGAAGCTGAGATCGAGAGTTTCCAATCGCTTACCATCTTGCGCGAAGGCGGAGCTCCTAGAACGATCGAGCTCTATAGTTAGTTTCATCGCGAATGGTCGATACCAGTGACTTCTTGGTGGTCAAGAACCCCTATCTGCAGCCTCTGATCGCGAAGGACCGGCCTGAGGAGGCGGAGGACCACTTGTACATCTCCTTCTTCAAGTCACTTTTCAAACAGTCAACAGATGACAGAACAAAATATGGACGATTTAATGGCTGAAGGTGATTTACCCGAACCAACGATGGAACAAAAATTGGATTTGATTATGATGCAGCTTGATGAAGAACGAAGAGCCCGACAAGCTTTGCAAGTTCAATTGGCCAATCTACAACGATCTACCACTGACAAAGATGGACCGCAACCCGAAGATCTTATATGACGTACCATCAATGCGACACTCGAAGCCCAATCCATCCGCAAAGAAACAAAGATAAGTAAAAGAAATTTCAAATTTCGTACGTTCAATGGATCTCGAGATGGAAAGACTATACTTGCATTTATCAGTCAGTTTGATGATTACTTTCATGAAGAGACATATGTTGAGAAAGACAAAATTAAATGTGTCACTAATCATTTAGTCGATCGAGCATCTTTTGGTGGACAGTGGTTCGCAAGAGCATTGATTGTCCCACGACCTGGGAGAGTTTCCAAAAGAAGTTTTTGCAGAATTTCCTTCCTATACAGTTCCATGAAAAAGCCATTAAGCAATGGGATCTTCTACAACAAAGAGATCGCGAACCTATTTCCCAATATACTGAACGTTTTTGGAATGCCCTACTGCAATTACGCATGCTCGAAGATGTACTTGAAGTGACTCACAAATGCAAGTTTATGTCTGGCCTACTTGGACATTACTATGCTGAAGTCAATATGTTCAAGCCAACAACCCTTGAAGATGCAATTTCCTTGGCTCATGACACTGAAGATAAGATTCGAGGAAGAGACAAGCGTCCACAACAATTTCAAGCTAATGGTAACTATGGTTCCAGGCAATTCAATTCAAATTTTAGAAGATTCAATCAAAGTCGTTTTATTCCATCTTCATTTCGTAAGTCTTGGGCACGACCACCTGCTTTGCCATCAAATACCAATCAAAACCCTAAGCCATCCTCACAGCCAAATCCCAATATTCCTAGACTTCCTGCCATTGCCAACAATGTATCTAAAGCCAAACCTATAGTTTGTTACAAATGCCATCAACCTAGACATCTAGCAGCCAATTGCCAATCGAAAAAGCCACCTGTCCATATCAATTATATTGGAGCAATGGAAGATGAAGAACGTGAGGAAATGCCTGATTTTATAGAAGATGATGACGACATTGGTACTACTTCAGATACTTTGCCAGGTATGCCAACTCCACATTCTTTGTTGACAATGAAATGTTTAGTGCATGGTAAAGAAAATATTATTTTGCATGATGATGGTAGCACACATGACTTTATTTCTGCAAAGTTAGTGAAAGAATTGAATTTACAAACTGTTTCTACACATTATCGTATTAAAGCAGCATTCCTAGGCACAAGATATAATGGAACACAAGAGGTGCATAACTTAGAAATTAAAATTGGTGACTACACTGAACGTAGACATTTCCTAGTTGTACCTTTGCAGTCTAGTGATATTATCCTAGGTATGCCTTGGCGTCATCAGTATAATCGTGACATAGATTATTCTACGCATTCAATTAAAATTTATTTTCAAGGAAAACAAATCACATTGCATGGTATGCACGCTTCTAATAATTTTCCACTGCTTACTCATACTCAAACTAAACATGCATCATGTAAAAGTAGCAAATCTTATTTAATTTGGATAAATGAACTTCAAGCTAAAGAAAAACATATGCATCCTAGGCATACACAATTTCTTGCTCAATTTAAAGATTGTTTTGTTGATGATTTACCACCTGGACTACCACCCTTACGTCCTGAAGATCACAAAATAGATTTAATTCTTGGTACACAACCACCATGTAAAGCACCATATAGGCATAACCAAATTGAACATAAAGAAATTCAAAATCAAGTAGAGGAATTTTAAACAGAGGATTAATTAGACCTAGTAGTTCTCCATTTGGCGCACCTATTTTATTAGTAAAGAAGAAGAATAATACTTATCGCATGTGCATTGATTATCGTGTCCTAAATAAAATTAATGTTAAGAATAGATATCCGATTCCTAGGGTAGATGATCTTATGGATAAACTACAAGGTTCTGCCATATTCAGTAAGATAGATCTTAAATCTGGTTATCATCAAGTAAGATTGCATAAATTTGATATATTCAAAACTGCATTTAGAACACAATTTAGACACTATGAATTTCTAGTGATGCCTTTTGGTTTAACTAATGCACCTGCTACATTTAGTCGAATGATGAATCGCATATTTCTGAAATATTAGCATTTACACGATGGATTCTGTCCCACGGTGGATTCCGTGAGGTTTTACGGTGGATTCCGTAAACTTTTATTACCGGGGCTCATATACAAAGTGGATTCTTTGTGCGAGAAGTCGATGGGGACGCCTATCCTTTTCGAGCATTTTGTTAATTTGATGTGTACATGGGTGATTCCATAGCGGGTGATTCTGCAAAATACATATTTAATTAATAAACGTTTATAAGTTTAGAGTGCGCACTCGTGATAAATTAAGGTTAGGATTGATTTCTAACCAATTAATTTATTTATGTAGCTGAAGACTGCTAGGTATTCACTTTTGTCGGTTTAATTGTATTATTTTACTAACGATTGTGAATGCTTCAGTTGATGTGTAGAGATAGCAGTAGTGGCAGTGGAAAGCATTGGAAGATAGCGTGTATTCAAAGTTATCGTCAATATTTTGATGGGCGCATACCTTAAGCATGGCGCCTATATTTTGTCGCACCTATTTACTAAGGCATTTGATATTTATTTATTATTTTTGTATGCGCATGGGCGCACGATTTAGATATTTGTATTTGGACATTGTATTGGGTATGCCTGACTTCTTGGGCGCCCGTCCATTAGCTTTAATTCTATTTGGCACAAAAGCAAACTCAAAAGCCAAAAGCGTGCTATTTTGTAATTTGGGCTATTATTTGAGCTTGAAGATGATTAATACATAAAATACATGCTTTGTGGAGCGCTCACACAAGGCATGGGGGGAGATTGCACCGAATTGGTCTCTTGTTCATGTCATGCAAGTCTTCTACATTGATTTGTGTGCAAAAAGTAGAGTTCTTTTGTTATTGGGGACCTTCTGACGCTCACTACACGTGCTTACGGCACCTATCTATTCCCTGTATCTATCGCAAGATTGTCCTCTACCTCGCAAGCTCAACTTTTCCCCACCTGCCCCCCGCTAATTGAGAAAAAAGCGCTAAAGTCTTGCCCAAATCACATTTAAAGTGAAAAAGATCGGGAAATGGCCCCCAAGAAAATAATGTCGAATGTAGGCGTGAATCCCATAATCTGCAATGAAGCCTCACGCGGGCGCATCACTACCAATCCAATTGTGGTATCGGTAGTAAGTAATGTATTTTCAAATTAAACGATGTTTGCTTTAGATGCATTAGACCTGTACTACACCACACGAGGATAGGTTAACCGAAAGGATATAATTTATTGCAAAGTGCTTGTATCAAGAGAAGTAAAGCTGTGACTAGATGCTATGCAATAAAATTAATGCATAGCATAAACAACATATAAGGTTTCAAAGTATTATTTACTCCCCTTTCTTGTAAATAATAGAAATGTCTTTCACCCCATTGGAAAGTATGTTGTAACTTCCACGCTTGACGGATTGCATGGTAAGTAATCTAGCCTAGAGGAAACTCAATTTAGAAGCTCTAGAACTTTGCCCAAGCTCACGCTAATATCATGAACTAATAGCTCATGTTTGATAGATTGGGAATCTTAATGTTGAGCTTAGCTAGCACAAACAATGATCATAAGGATTAAAAACTAAGATGCCTTGAGATCCGTCAGATAACCACTATGTTTATCAATCCTATTTGGAGTTGGGCTAGATACGAACAACATCTCCAAGCCTCAAAGGCAAGTGAAGAACACAAGGGATTGGGAAACCCTAGGACTAAGTAAAAACCGCTACTTCTAAACTTGTTGGGAAAAAGGTTGGGTTGTCGATCAATGTAAGTGCTTAATAGAATTTACATTCTTGCATAGTTGTATGAGACCTTGGCATGAGTCTCAACCAAAGTGTTAAGTACATTTTTGCATAGAATCACTCCTTGATCCCAAGGGGGAGGGCAAATATGCGATGGAAAGGTTATCGCGACTATTCTTACAATTTTTGGAAAAGAATACCATTGCTTTCGTTGGTTGATCGAACAACACCATAAATGCTTTTACAATCAAGGATTGTGGTTTGGATGATTATTCCAAGTGCTTGTGATTGATGGCAAATTCATGGCAGGGTTTTGTGATGACAAGTTGCCATGGGGATAAAGGAATGTTTTCTTGGAAGATGATATTAGACTGCTTGCCTTGATTGTGCTTGATTCTTAACTGGATTAATTAAGAAAATGATATTTTTCATGGGTGGATCATCTCCAAGGTCACACTACGTTTCAACCCAAAAAGGGCACTGCTCGATTCTCATGGACCGAAGGTCGAGTGGTGAAAAAGCCAACCACGAAAATTGTGTCTCACTCCCAGGCCGCTTGGGGTCAGGTGGAGCTTTGGACACCCCTTTCCTAGTCCAGAACAGAGTTGAAGATTGTCATGAGCTCGACATCTATGGCGTTGGAAGATCCTATTCTAGATAAAGGATGGAATTTGTTGTGCCATGTGATTTGGACCAGTTACTTTTGCAAGGAAAAAGGGATACATAATTTCTCTTGTATGGGTAGGAGACAAAGATTAACTTGACAATAAGTTAAGGAACTTGTTTGTCAAAAGAACTGCTTGCTCTGTTTTCGTGTCAGTGCCATAAGTTATGCAAATAAACCTTGTTCCCTAAAAGGCTTAATTAAGGAAGCTGAGTTTAAATATTAGACATAAACGTGATAGGACCTAATAGATAACTAAAGAACGACCATTGAGGGAAGCGGGTGGGAGGAACCCCCGACGGGCCCATCCTATGGTAGGGTGGTCCTAGAGAACTGGGAGTCTTCTCACAAGGTTCTACCGTCATACGACCTTTAGATATTGTTAGGTTAGAACCGGATTCATGCCATTTTAGGGGACTAGAATGGGACTATGCCCCATGGGCAGAGAGATTGAGCAGCGCATCCCTCTCCTTTCCCATTCTCTTTGAACCAAGTGCGGCGTGGATCTGCTTTGGAGTGGGTATCTCTGCGTAAAGTAGGATGTCTAGGACTCGACGTTCGAGTGCTGTTAGGAGACTTTGACCACTAGGAACCCAAATTTTAGGTTAATTCTAGTGGGCTTGGCCGCGAACTTGGGCAGAAACGTTCCGTTGTGAGGCAGACTCAAGAAACCCTAGGCATCAAATCGAGTAACATTCCATGAGAGTGCCGGGCAAGGTCACTTAGATTTGCCTCTTGATGGTCCACTAAGAACATATCTGGACCAAACATGTTACACAAGATGGGAAAGGATTGGAAGGAGAAACAATTCTCTTTAATTTTGCTACAAGGAGCTATAATTATTGAAGACCTTTATCCTTAGGCCATTTGGCTGCTTGATCATCTTGTCCAATATATATTGATAGTATCCTTGGGACCCCCCTCATGTGCATTTTTCTCAACATCAAACATTTTTTCCACCTATTACACCCCCTCTCTTCATCGACGATATCACTATGAGGAACCAGAAAAATTGTCTTCTAACTAAATAATACCCAAGTATGCACATGCCCTCACGTAATATTTGCACCAAAACCTACATATGGGGTCCTCAATTGTCAAACAGTAATCTAGGCATGAACCATCTTCTAAACCAGCAACATATGTCCTGTCCACATAAAGAAGATTAGTACCTTCACCTAGGGGAAGATTATATGAGAGGTTTTTCCAATTGCAAATATTGAAGATTATAAGGATTGATGTGCCATCAACTCATCTTCAAAGCTTCTTCCACCCTCAATCCAACACTTTTTCCCTTTGACTCAACATCAAAAATTACCAAGAAAATCCCAAGAATAACATAAACTTTAGCAACCATGTCACCTACCATCTCTCTAACCACTCCTTACCTTGTACCAAAAAGCATTTACCACAAACAACTTGAGGACTCCAAGCTTGACCATGTTACCTATGATGGTGAGTGCTAGAGGGGGATAATGTTAACCACAAGAAGAAACACACAAAGAAGGAGCATCATATATTGTCACAAATAAAACATATTTTTTAGATTGTGCCATAACAATTCAAGGATCATTGTTTGCAATATACAAAAAGCAGTTGCATAATTAAATCCCAAAGTAATTACATTAGTTGTATTAATTTGCCATAAAAATCTAAAGCTGCAAGCTTGATCACATGTAATTTGTAATGGTAGCATAGGGTCTTGTGCCAAAAACAAAGAGGCTCTATCCTTATTTCATCTTAGGAAGTGCATGCAATAAGAGATGATTGGTCATTAGTCCTAAAAATAGGGATGGGAAAACCCTAACCCCAAATTTTATGTATTTAAGGGATGAAAGTAAATAGAGAAAGCTATTCATGTGTGTGTAGCCTTTGTATACTTGCTTTTTTACTTTCCAATGTGTGAGAGAGAGTGAGACATTGAAGGTGAGAAAGAAAGTGAGAAATTAAGTGAGTGAAGATCTTCCATCTTCTCTCCAAGATCTCTTTTGCCATTACCATTCTTTCTCTTATTCATGTGAAAGCCGTGGAGGGTTAAGAATCAAAGTTCACTCACTTGGATTGTGGAGTTTATTACATGCTTCTGTCATGCTTGATGAAATGGCTAGCAAGCTCACTACAAGCGAATTGTTGTGTTCATAGATCATGTAAGTGGCTAGGTGAGACCTTGAGTCATATGTCAAAATTCTAGAAATAATAGGAATGTGTCCATCAATCCTAATGTTGAGCTTGTGTAGCACAACAAAAGTTGAACTAGCCTTTCCATCAAGGGCAATTTCGAGGGTAAAATAGAGGAGTAGCAACAAAAGGAAAATGAAAGGCTACCATAGTTACCTCAAGATAAAAGAAGAAGAGAAAGAGAAAACAATGGAAGCTAAATTGAAAAGAGGAATGGTCCATTCTAGGCTCAACAAGAAGGGGCCAAATCACCAATTCTTAGTGATTCAAACACTTGCAAGCCATCAAGGTAACCCCTTTAAGTTTTTGATAAATTGTGGAAGCACTCATTACTTTATTTTTCCAAAGTGTGCAAAGAAACTAGGCTTAGATATTGCACTTGCATCTAAGCTCTTATGAAAACCAGCTAATAAAAAATAGGTTTTTTCCTCACAATAGACTTGGAAAGTGCAATTTGATCTAGATAATGAGCCCACTAGTACGAGGGTTCATGTCATGAATTTGGGTGCTTGTTGGGAATGGATTGCTTGATCCCCAATGATGCCCATATCCATTCGGTAAAGGCCAGGTCTCATTTTGAAACTTGAAAGAAAATCATGTGACTTCATAGGGTGTGGCTAGTAAACCAAAAATCCAAAAAGGTAGGTCTCATTTTAAAACTTGAAAGAAAATCATGTGACTTCATAGGGTGAGGCTCATAAACAAAAAATCCAATTGGCCAAAGCTTTATGCCTCACATGCGGTTTAAGGAAAGGATTGCCTATATATTAGATTAAGATCAACAAGAATAGCCAAGAAAAAGAGTTAGAAGAGGAACCCTCTTGGATAAAGGAGTTTGCATATGTCTTCCCTAAATAATAAATCAAACTTTTGTCTAAGAGAGAAGTTGGCTATGGGATTAAGAATAGGTTTGGTAGACAAAATGCCTTATTGAATGTCAATCCCTGAGGCTATCGAGTTGAAAGAACAACTCAAATAGTCATTGCATCAAGGCTATTTCGCCAAATAACTCGCAATGGGGAGTCCTAATTGTGTTTAGAAAGAAGAAAGATGGGTTCCTTCACCTTTGCATTAACTATTGTGGGTTGAATGAGGTGATAGTGAAAAATAAGTAACCATTTTCCACATCGATGAGCTTCTTGATAGGCTTCAAGGATAAAAGATCTTGTCTAAGCTTGCTTTAAGATCTGCATACTATCAAATCAAGACTAAGGAAGAAGATATCCCAAAGACCACCTTCAATACAAGGTATGGGCATTATAAAGATATTGTAATGTTCTTTAGATTGACTAATGCTTCACCTACCTTCAACAAGCTAGTATACGATATCTTCAAGCCTTACCTTGACAAGTTTCTCCTTGTTGTCATTGATCACATCCTAATCTACTCCAAAGAATAAAAAGAACATGGAAGGAAACTCAAAATGATAGAAACATTTAGGACACACAAGCTCTATGTTAAGAAAAGCATGTGCATGTTCCTCAAGAAGCAAATAGAGTATCTTGGATTCATAGTATTTGAGAAAGGGATGCAATAGACCTAGTGAAGGTCAGGACCTATCAGAATGGCCACTTTTAGAGTCAATTGAAGAAGTGTGAAGATTTAGAGGATTGATCAAATGGTACGAAATCTTTATCAAAACTTATGCCTTGATTATTGCACCCCTCATCGATTTGCTCAAGAAACAAACTTACATTGTATAGATCCCAATTGAATAAGATAGCTTGAAAGGCTCAAGCAAATAGTAACAACTCCCATTCTAAAGTTTCCATATGTGAACCAAGAATTTGAGGTCCTAATATGGATGCAAGCTCTCTTGCACTAGGTTGTACATTTATGTAGGAGAGACATCTAATGGCTACTCCTCAAGGAAACTAAAGACACAAGAGAACTTATTCTACTCATGATCTAGAGCTATTAGTTATGAGTCGTGTTCTTAAACAATGAAGACACTACTTCCTTGGGAAGAAGTTTAATTTAGTAGTCTCAAATGGATCTTTTCTCAATTGAATCTAAACATAAAATAATGAAGGTGGATCAAGGTATTAAAAGAGTATAGCCTTTACATTGAATACAGACGAATTAAAATATCATAGTTGGATACACTAAGTAGAAAATCATTCCTCAACACTCTCATCATGGAATAATCTTCAAGAGCATAATCACTAGCCTCTGTAATGTCAATGCCCAACAACCCCATTATCTAATAGTAGCCAAGAAAGAAGTTGAAAAGGATTCAAACTATCAAAATTTAAGAGGAGACGTTTAGCTTAATGAGTAAGATCCTAAGTTAAAGCCTAGATACCAAGACTTCTCTATTGAGGAAGAGCTTGTGTACTTCAAGAAGAGACTATGCATCCTATCTAGTCAATAGTTGAAGAAGCTTTGCATTTTTAGGATACCTTGGCTATGCTAAGATGCTCAATGTAGTTAGGAAAAACTACCATCAGGGAAGCTAAGAGGTGATGTACTTAAGTATGTTACTAAAAAATGCCTAAGATACCAAAGAATAAAAGCACAACATGTCAAGATGCTAGGAAAGATCAAACCACTTAATGTTCCTCAATTAAGTGGAAATTCATTAGTATGGATTTTGTGGTAGGGTTGCCTTCATATTAGGGAGGATAAAACTCTATCATGGTGATTGTGGGCATGTTAACCAAGGTTTTCCATCTTCTTCCTATCAAGACAAACTACAAGGCTTTAGTTATTGCAATTTTTTTTGTTAAGGAGATCTTTAGGCTTCATGATTTACCAAGAAGGATCATCATTAATCAAGATTCTCTATTTACTTCTTGATTTTTGACGAGCTTATTTAAGGCTATTGGCACTCAACTATGCTTCAATACAACATACCACCCAAAAAGTAATGATTAAATAGAGCAAGCCATTAAGTCATAGAAGATACACTAAGAGCATATTATTGTAGAGAACTTAAGTGGTCGATAAAATATCTACCATTAGTAGAATTTGGCTAGAGTGTCTCTTATCATCAAAGCATCAAGATGCCCCATTCCAAGTCTAGTTACGAATAAGAATACCTCACTTTCCTCAATCTCTCTTACCCCACTCTAAGGATGGAAGCTTTCAAGAAAATGTTAGAAGAAATGGATGATTAAGTTAAGGCCATGAGACATGATATTCAAACTACTAAGGATCGCCAAAAGGTCTATATCAATCTTGGAACTTTGGAAGATATGAACAAATATTTAAGGAAGGGGATATGGTGTTTCTCCATGTCCACTCCAAGAAGAGTTTCCTATCAGTTGGATTCAAGAAGCTAAGTCCAAGATATTGTGGATCTTAAAAGATCCTCAAGTGCCTAGGGACTAATTCATACAAGTTACAACTGCCTAAAAGCATGTGAAGATCCACAATGTTTTCCATGTTACTTTGCATGTATCCATTCCCAAACATATTTTGGATAATCAACAAGTTGTAATGCCAAGCCAAGGAGTTATTGAGATTTAACCCAAAAGAGAACTTAATGTGAAAAAAACAAGTCATAGAAGAAGAAGTATTAGGAAATTCCTTGTCCAGTGGAAGGATTATCCCTAAGAGGATGCCATTTGGATTGATGAAGACACTTTATGTAAACAACACATGTAGTTTTTCTCAAGATGAGGATATATTGATTCCTCTAAGGGGAGAGCATGTAATGTCCCTAGTGTAATGCCCCTTTTTAACAACTATAAGAATGCATGTTTATAAGATACTAAGATCTAATAACAACACTGAGAGCATACACATGTGAACAAGGACTAGACCTCTAAGGCAAGGAATAAGAAGACAAAAAGGGTAAGAAAACAATAACAATAAGAAAAAAAATAATTTCTTTATAATCACTTCTTCTCATTGTCATTATCCTTGTTCTCATCTACAACAAGATAAAAAGCACGTGCACGCGCGCGCGCGCGCACACACACACACACACACACACACACACACACACACACACACACACACACACACACACACACACACACACACACACACACACACACACACACACACACACACACACACACACACACACACACACACACACACACACACACACACACACACACACACACACACACACACACACACACACACACACACACACACACACACACACACACACACACACACACACACACACACACACATAGGAATATTGAGAAGAAGAAAATAGAGCGAAAGAGAGAAAAGAATCTAAGACAAATGAAGTATCAAGGCCTCATTGAATCAAAGCAAACCCACCTTGTCCTTCTCCTCTACAGCTCATCCTTCTCTACAAACCACTCCCTCCACAATCCACTCATCAACTCCTCAAATTTGCCTATTGGTTCCCTATGTCATTGAACCAAACACCTCTTATATCCCCATTCAAGTTCATTACCATCTTCAATTAGAATAACTACTAAATTTGTGTTCTCTCTATCCTCTATTATCATCCCACCTAGAGATACATTGAGCCAAATTTCATCTCCCAAAATCTAGAAGCATTGTATCGACCTCTTTCTTATCATTCCATTAAGCTTTCTCCAAGAAGTAGCATTCTCTCCATGCCAAGATATCCCTTTTTTCTTTGCCAAGCTCCACTTCACATGTTGTAACGAATTTAGAGAGCATTACAAGGACTAAAGAAGGAACGAAGCAAGGAATGTGTTAGAAGAGTTTGTACATTTGTGATGGCCTCCAAGCAAAGGAACATTGGAGTTGGGGTAAGAGATCACACAAAAACTCCATCCGCATTGACTCAAGCCCAATTGCCCATCTTTGTATCTAGGATTTACCATCTTGCTTTAATAGTAGTGGAAATAATGATTGGTAATAAGAATTAAGATAGCATAGGATAACTATTTGATTTCAAAACTACTAATGGATAGCTCAAATTTGAGTAGATGGGTGATAGAGTAGTACTATTTGAATTGTTAGACTTTTCTTTATATGAAACGATACTAAAATCATTTAGTTACCTATAAGTAAACCTTTGAGAGCTTAGGCAAAAATTCTCATGACATCCACCCCCTCCAAACTTGCACATTCTCCAAACTCTCAATCTTCAGTAGGTTGAGAGCCCTCATCTTCAATACCATCATGAGTAGCACTTGACTCTAGCTCCTAAACGTCATATGCATCAGATTCACATCTCTTGAAGACCTTGATTCACTTCCTTGCAATAGGAATCCTCAATGATATCCCATCCAATTCACTAAGTGAATAGGTAGTAGTGTCATATACATATCTTACCACATATGGACCAAACCACCATTTAGAGACCTTTCGAATAGTGCTATGCCCATTTTCTAAGCTGATGTCATAAATCAACACCCCATCGCCTTCCTATATTGCCCTTGTCTTGAGTTTGTGTCTCTTATCAAACCTTTTCTTACTCTAAAGCCTTATTTTCCACAATCTTTGCACTCCTATCTCAATGTCTTCCATCTCCTTTCTAGTTGCATAATGCATTGATCCATCATTTCTTCTCTATTCAACCCCTCCTCCCAAAGGCAACACACTCCAAGTAGCAACCACCTCTTCAATAACTAGGATGGGTTGTTTTCCATACATTACTCATTGGATCCTCATTATGTGTGCTACTGAGTTTGTCACACCCTCCTATGGAAGAGTACACATTCGTACCAAGCCTAAGGGTGTCTTCATGGTCATTATGTCCTTGCTTTCAGTTTCCAACTAAATTGATCCTAGCCTGAGTATAAGTCTCCTAAATCATAAATAGCTCTTCTAGCAAAAGACTCTACAAACTCATTAACTACAAGCCTTACACTAACATTTCTTACAATCATTTTGTGGACCAGTTGCATGTCCTGAATAAACTTTAATGCATCATTCTTCTTAGGCATAGTAAACCATCGATTCATGTATGGGATTGAAGATGGCTCCAATATCTTTATAATGTATCTTTTCATTTAGAAGCTTCATTAACTTGGGCAAATAATCCCGATGCACTAGAATCAGCCTTGGATTCCATGGCACATGTGGAATAGTAAAAATTGCCATAGAAGCCACAATATTGTTGAGAATCAGCAATCACACTCACTCAAACAGCCTCTTTGTATGGAGCTTCAGGGTCAAGGATATGCAGGCTAACCTATCCCATATGCACAATGGTGCCTACTGCAGTTTCCTACTTTCCTATAAAGCATTGTACTTGCTTCCTTTTCTTAATGCAATGATAGTACTCTTTTCTTTTCAGTGAAGTGTCAATGTCATTGTCCACATACACAAGATTGTGTTTATGAGTCCAAGTCTCAATCTTGGAACCTAATTCACTTGTGTAACAAATAGTGTCTTTTCCATCATGAGTCCACACTTCTCCTTCCATCCTCCATAGCTTTCGCCTTTGCCATGCTCTAGATCCCGCATTTCTCACATGGTATCAGAGCCCAGTTGGGCATGGCATTGCTTCTCCAGCCTCTCTTGATTCCTCTCAACCTCAATCTAGCTCAATGTCAGCTCATGACTTCATCTCCCAACTCTACTCTCACTGAAGCTTCCATGGCAGCCATAGCCAGCAGCACCCTGTCAGATTGAGCTGCTTATATCTCACTCCACAGGTCAAATCTCTTGGAGCTTCCTTCTGGAAAAGTATTCTCCAACTCAAAAGCTTCCTCGTATCACATCAATCTAGGACATTTGACCATCTGGAGCTCAGCATTGTGAAAATTCTCAATCTCTGCTCTGTGTCTGCCATAGCCAGACAGGACCTACCTCACTTGGAGCTTCAATAACTTCTCAACTAGGCCACTTCAGCTCTTGATTTCTTCTAGGGAGTTGTTCCTCTACTCAAGGCATTTCATCCTGGCACGAAAATCAACTACATTGCTGCGCCTGACCCCGGCATTGCACAAATTCGTCATCGCTATCCTGAACTGTGCCGAATCTGTTCGAGCTGCCTGCGCACGCCATATTGTCCACGATCTTGACGATTATCATGGGGCTTTGATAGCCCATGAAGTTAGCTTCCTAGGCATGTAAACATTTTTGAAAATGATCAAGTATAGCTCCTGCAATGTTGAAAAAACCAGGCCCCTGTCTCAGAAACCCTAATTCCACCATAGCCAAAATTTCTCAAGCTTTTTTTTCCTCAGTTTTTCTTTCTCCTGACACTCAACCCAAGCCTCTGTCACTCTAATCCATTGACCCAGCATCAAATCAAGGAGGGGAAGGACCTGAGAAGATTGAAGAACGACCGAATGATCCCGAACAAGAAGAATCAAGAATCAAGCTCGACATCAACACTGACATAGTGTGTTTTCACACTGTCACTAACTGTGTCTCTTGACACACTGCATTCTACTCTTCTACTGATAAAATCTCAGAATTCTGGTGTTGATTTGCTGTTGATCTTGCAACCTCAACATGGGAAAAGACTCTCCAAATGCTCGATTCAAAGGAGTCAGGTTTCACACCTAGCAAACCCGCATCAAGCTCATCTTGATGAAAAAGGGTCTCTGGGCCATCACAAATGGCAAAGAGAAGAAACCTCGAGACGCGGACCTTGCAACTACTTGGCAAAAGAATGATGACAGAGCCCAGGCCATTATCAAACTGGAGCTAGACGACATTTATATCCACCATGTGGATAACTGTAAGACCTCACAGGATACATGGAAAAGACTTGACACCCTGTTCGGTGCACAATCTAAATCATCAAAGTATGGTCTCCTGATTGAGTTCTTCAAGCTCGAAATGAAGTCCAACACATCACTTGCCACACATCTTAATTACATGGAAGGACTCCTAACCCAACTTGCAGGAATCAACATTAAAATGGATGAAGATGTTTGCATCGGTGTTCTACTTAAGAGTTTGCCTCCTGAATATAATAATGTATCAATAACTTTAATCAACATGCCAAATCCTGAACTTGTTGATATCCAGACATCACTGTTAGAAGAAGAAAAGAAACTTAAAAGCAAAGAAGAGCCCAGCACTTCAAAGGATGAACAAATGTTATATGTAAACAACAGATACAAAGGTAAAAAGGAACCGCTCTTCTGTGACTTCTGCAAAAGGACCGGACATACTGAAAAGTTCTGTCATGCTAGGAAGAGGTCCCAAAAGGCCTATCTTGCAGCTGTAAAAGAAGAAGAAGACCATGAACCAAAAGATGAAGATGAAGATGAAGATGAAGACCACCAGGTTCGGAAGGACAAGACTCATCAGTCCTTCTACTCTCATAACTCTGATAGACTGTTTTAAAAGCCTTGTACTTCCTTGCCCTAATGCTTCCTGCCATAAGCTTCGTAAACTCCTTATGTAACTTGGCATTACAGTCCCTGTACACTTTGTAAGGCCCCTGTTACAGCCTCTGGATGTCCACCATGTTTATGGTACCCACACTTAGCCTTTTTTGCGACAGTCTCTGGTGTTTTGCCATGTTTGTGGTATGCCCACACTTTGCAGGTGGTTCTCATTACAGCCTCTACACACTTTGTGCCTTTCTAGTTGTGATTGAGGAGGGGTGTTGAGAATCAGCAATCACACTCAGTCAAACAACCTCTTTGTATGGAGCTTCAGGGTTAAGGATATGCAAGCTAACCTATCCCATATGCACAATGGTGCCTACTGCAGTTTCCTACTTTCCTATAAAGCATTGTACTTGCTTCCTTTTCTTAATGCAATGATAGTACTCTTTTCTTTTCAGTGAAGTGTCAATGTCATTGTCCACATACATAAGATTGTGTTTATGAGTCCAAGTCTCAATCTTGGAACCTAATTCACTTGTGTAACAAACAGTGTCTTTTCCATCATGAGTCCACACTTCTCCTTCCATCCTCCATAGCTTCCGCCTTTGCCATGCTCTAGATCCCGCATTTCTCACAAATATTTGGGTCCACACAACCTATTTCAATAGGTTGACATGCAAATGCCTTCCCATATTTGTCTAAAATCTACATAAAACACTCCCTTTCAGTAGAAAGAGGAATGCCTCACAACCAATCTTCAACTCCTTTAGTGTTTTAGTTGTAAATTTATGCACTATACCCTTTGGATTATGCAAGCTCAATTGCCTTGACGCTTTCTCATACATCCCATCACTATCAGGTGGCATTGGCAACGAAACTATTTTGAGTTTCTTTTCAACCATCTTATATTTTGTTTCAACAACTACATTAATCCATTCTTTTAGCATAACCCTTCCTATTGTGAGCAAACTTTGCTATGACTTCAAACATCTCCAAAGAGCATACCTAAAGTACCTTTTTTTCAGCCTCATTTTCTACATTTATTACAATTGAAAATTTAGCCATAGTCAACAAAACTCAACCCATTATAGAGCCTTGAAATGCCTTCATATGGAGCAAGCAACCCATATTTTCTCAACTTTTTTTTTTGCTTTCCCTATTTACAAATTTTCAGTCCTGCACATGGCCTCCATATGCTTGAACTAACCTGAATTGCTTGATGTAAATTAAGTAAAACCAACAACAAATATATCTTTTTCTATTTTAGGAGTCACTATTGTAGCCCCACATTATAGTAGTGGCTACTGAAAAACTAGTCCTCTGAATTCCTTTGCATCTAGAAGTAAAGGATAATCTCTTAAATGCCACAGTTTCTCCAATGATTCACACATATAATGATAAATTGGATAGACCTTTTACCATATTTGCTTCTAACTTTAGCATCAACATGAAGTATCATCTAATATCTTTGTCTCCATACATATAATTGTAATGTATGGTTGTTCCAAAATCATAGGATATGAAGAATTGTCTTGCACGAAGAAATGTTGCTCTTCTTGTACATCCCAATAGCTATTTTAACATTAGGACATGTAGCATATAGCTCTCCTGAGGAGTTATTTGTAGCCTGCATCCTCCAACCATGATCTATTTCAACTAGCCATGCACCATTTTCATACAAACAACCTATGCCCAATGGTTCTACATATAATGACTTCTAGGGATAAAACCCAAAACCTTATCATTAGTATGTTGTATTTTTCTAGCTTCCATATGAGTATTGTTGCAAATAATTGAATTTTTAGTCACTACATCATCATTTTTACCCTCAACTTGCTAATTTAATTGATGCCAGGAGGCATATTTCACGGTGGATTCTGTGCCACGGTGGATTCCGTGAGGTTTTACGGTGGATTTCGTAAACTTTGTTGACCAGGGCTCATACACAAAGTGGATTCTATGTGCGAGAAGTTGATGGGGACGCCTATCCTTTTCGGGCGTTTCATTAATTTAGTGTGTACATGGGTGATTCCATAGCGGGTGATTCCGCAAAATACATATTAAATTAATAAACGTTTATGAGTTTAGAGTGCGCACTCGTAATAAATTAAGGTTAGGATTGATTTCTAACCAATTGATTTATTTATGTAGCTGAAGACTGCTAGGTATTCACTTTTGTCGGTTTAATTGTATTATTTTACTAACGATTGTGAATGCTTCAGTTGATGTGTAGAGATAGCAGCAGTGGAGGAGGAAAGCATTGGAGGATAGCGTGTATTCGAGTTATCACTTATATTTTGATGGGCGCATACCTTAGGCATGGTGCCTATATTTTGTCGCGCCTATTTATTGAGGCGTTGGATATTTATTTATTATTTTGTATGCGCATGGGCACACGATTATGATATTTGTATTTGGACATTGTATTGGGTATGCCTGACTCTTTGGGCACCTGCCCATTAGCTTTATTTCTATTTTGGTGCTAAAGCAAACTCAAAAGCCAAAAGCGTGCTATTTTGTAATTTGGGCTATTATTTGAGCTTGAAGATGATTAATACATAAAATGCATGCTTTGTGGAGTGCTAACACAAGGCATGGGGGGAGATTGCACCCAATTGGTCTCTTGTTCATGTCGTGCATGCTTTCTACCTTGAGTTTTGTGCAAAAAGTAGAGTTCTTTTGTTCTTGGGGACCTTCCGGCATTCACTACGCGAGCATACAGCGTTCGATCTGCGCGCCAGTGGTATCAGAGCGAAGCTGAGATCGAGAGCTTCCAATCGCTACCCATCTTGTGCGAAGGCGGAGCTCTTGGAACAATCGAGCTCTACAGTCAGTCTCATTGCGAACGGTCGATAGGGGTGGATTCTTGGCGGTCAAGAATCTCTGTTTGCAATCTCTGATCGCGAAGGACCGGCCTGTAACAGCGGAGGACCACTCCTACATCCTCTTCTCCAAGTCGTCTTCTTACAGTAAACAGAGATAAGTTTCATAACTTCATAAGCTTAAAAGCTTAATATAAAGCTTAAGAAGCTTAAAAGCTTCCATTTTTTTAATTCGACAGCAGCAGGGCGGCTCTTTTCCGTGATTCGCGGCGACAAAAGACGGCCCCCCTACAATTCGACGATTTTTTATCACTAAGCTTAAAGCTTACTTACACAAGTCCTAAATCATATAAAGCTCCAAAAACTCTAGAAGTTTCGTAAGTTTGCAACTCTGCAAGTCCGGCAAGTAACCTGAAGTCAGAACTGACTTGTGCTCAAAACTCCTATAAGGACTGTTCCTGCGCAGAAGCACCGAACTGCAAAGTTGTTCCTTGGAAGGCTCTGTTTGCATACGCAGACTTGCTGAAAGGGTTTCAGCACATGCAGAAGGTCAAAACGCAGATTTTTCAAAGATTTCAAATCCCACAATTGCCAAAGACGAAGACCGTGAAAGCCAAATAAAAATATATAAGCCTTGTACACCCGATCTTGAGCTACGCTCATCCCGCTAATTGGATTTTGAGAGTGTGAGATCTTTTGAAGTTTTGTAGGATGACAGAATAAAATATGGATGATTTAATGGCTGAAGGCGATCTTCCTGAACCTACGGTGGAACAAAAGTTGGATTTAATTATGATGCAGTTGGACGAAGAACGAAGAGCCTGGCAAGCATTGCAAGTTCAATTGGCCAATTTACAAAGATCGACTACCGATAAAGAGGAACCACAATCTGAATATCTTATCCGACGTACCATCGATGCGACTTTCGAAGCTCAACCCATCCGCAAAGAAATAAAGATAAGTAAAAGAAATTTCAAATTCCGTACTTTCAATGGCACTCGAGATGGAAAAACTGTTCTTGCATTCATCAGTCAGTTTGATGATTACTTTCATGAGGAAACATATGCTGAAAAATATAAAATCAAGTGTGTCACTAATCATTTAGTGGATAGAGCATCTCTTTGGTGGA
Organism: Lygodium microphyllum; assembly: GCF_053477565.2. NCBI lineage: Eukaryota > Viridiplantae > Streptophyta > Polypodiopsida > Schizaeales > Lygodiaceae > Lygodium > Lygodium microphyllum. The sequence continues at coordinate 47,257,814 of NC_141151.1, read as the reverse complement.
CCGTGGTTCGTAAGAGCATAGATTGTCCCACTACCTAGGAGAGGTTCAAGAAGAAGTTTATGCAGAATTTCTTCCTCCACAATTCCATGAAAAAGCCATAAAGCAATGGGACCTTCTTCAGCAAAGAGATCGTGAGCCTATTCCTCAGTACACCGAACGCTTTTGGAATGCATTACTCCAGTTACGCATGCTTGAAGACGTACCTGAAGCAACTCACAAGCGCAAGTATATGTCTGGATTACTTGGGCTTTACTACGCTGAAGTCAATATGTTCAAGCCTGCAACTCTTGAAGATGCAATTTCTTTAGCTCATGACACTGAAGACAAGCTTCGAGGAAGAGACAAGCGTCCACAACAATTTCAAGCAAATGGTAACTATGGTTCTAAGCAATTCAATTCAAATTTTAGAAGATTCAATCAAGGTCATTTTCCTTCATCATCTTTCCGTAAGTCTTGGACAAAACCACCTGCTTTGTCATCGAATACCAATCAAAACCCTAAGCCATCTTCACAGCCAAATCCTAATATTCCTAGACTTCCTGCCATTGCAAACAATGTATCTAAAGCCAAACCTATAGTGTGTTACAAATGCCATCAACCTGGACATCTAGCAGCCAATTGCCAATCAAAGAAGCCACCTGTCCATATCAACTATCTTGGAGCAATGGAAGATGAAGAACATGAAGAAATGCCTGACTTTACGGAAGATGAAGACGACATTACTACTCCTTCGGATACTTTACCAGGTATGCCAACTCCACATTCTTTGTTGACAATGAAATGTTTAAAGAAAATATCATTTTGCATGATGATGGTAGTACCCATGATTTTATTTCTGCAAAGTTAGTGAAAGAATTGAAATTACAAACTGTTCCTACGCATTATCGCATTAAAGCAGCATTCTTAGGCACAAGGTACAATGGAACACAAGAGGTGCATGATCTAGAAATTCAAATTGGTGAATATACTGAAAGAAGGAATTTTCTAGTTGTACCATTACAATCCAGTGATATTATTTTAGGTATGCCTTGGCGTCATCAGCATAATCCTGATATAGATTATTCCACGCATTCAATTAATATTCATTTTCAAGGAAAACATATTACATTGTATAGTATGCATGCATCTAATGCTTTTCCACAGCTTACTCATACTCAAGCTAAACGTGCATTACACAAGAGTAGTAAATCTTATCTAATTTGGGTGAATGAACTGCAAGCTAAATAAAAACATATGCGCCCTAGGCATAAATAATTTATTGCACAATTTAAAGACTATTTTGCTGAAGATCTACCACCTGGCTTACCTCCTTCACGCCCTGAAGACCACAAAATAGATTTAATTCCTGGTACACAATCACCTTGTAAAGCACCATATAGGCATAACCAGATAGAGCAGAAAGAAATCCAAAATCAAGTTGAGGAATTACTAAATAGAGGATTAATTAGACCTAGTAGTTCTCCATTTGGTGCACCTGTTTTGTTGGTAAAGAAGAAGAATAATACTTATCATATGTCCATTGATTATCGTGCCCTAAATAAGATTACTGTAAAGAATAGATATCCAATTCCTAGGGTCGATGATCTTATGGATAAACTACAAGGTTCTGCCATATTTAGTAAAATAGATCTTAAATCTGGTTATCATCAGGTGAGATTAGATAAATTTGACATATTCAAGACTGCATTTAGAACACAATTTGGTCATTATGAATTTTTAGTGATGCCTTTTGGATTGACTAATGCACCTGCTACATTTAGTAGAATGATGAATCGTATATTTTTGAAATATCAGCATTGTGTTATTGTATTCTTTGATGATATCTTGGTATTTAGCAAAAATGAGAAAGAACATTATGAACATTTGTCTTTGGTTTTCAAGTTGTTGAAAGATAATCAATTGTATTCTAATCCGGAAAAGAGTGAGTTCTTTCAAACAGAAATTGAATATTTAGGTCATATTGTGTCATCAGATGGTATTAAGATTGACCCTAAGAAGAAAGAAGCAATATTGAAATGGCCAATACCTAAAAATGTGCATGAGTTACGTTCTTTTCTAGGTCTTGCTAGTTTTTACAGGAAATTTATGCGAAATTTTTCATTACTTGCTTTGCCTTTGACTAAACTTTTAAAGAAATGTATTGTTTATCATTGGTCTGATAATCAACAGAAATCTTTTGATTTATTGAAACATGCATTAACCCATGCTCCTGTATTACAACTACCTGATTTTAATAGGCCATTCTTTTTACTAGTTATACTGATGCTAGCGGATATGGAATAGGAGCTGTACTTATGCAAGATAATCATCCCATAGCCTATTCTAGTTGTAAACTGAAACCCTCTGAACTTAAATATTCCACATATGATAAAGAATTATTAGCTGTGGTACAAGCTTTAAGACAATGGAAACATTACTTAATGGGTTCTAAGTTTATGATTAAGACTGATCAACAAAGTATTAGACATTTCCTTAGTCAACCTCAAATATCTGACCGATATATCAAATGGGCAGCTTTTATTCAAAGTTTTCATCCCATTATCCAATATCAACCAGGTAAAGAAAATGTAGTGGCCGATGCATTAAGTAGAAGACCGACCATTCATAATATCTCTGTTATATCATTTGATTCTCTAATTCCTATGAAAAATACTTATCATTAGGACATTACTTTTCATGCTGATTGGAAGAAATTAGTTGGAAATAACTGGATTCCTATTGATTCACTATCTTACAATGATGGATTCATGTTTTATGAAAAGAGATTATGTGTTACAGTTCCATTCAGATCTTTTGTTTTGAATGAGATTCATTGTCCTCCATATCAAGGTCATAGAGGTATCATATCTACTTTGCGTACATTGACTGAAGATTTTTATTGGCCACATATGGACACTGATTTATCTAACTTTGTTTCTGAATGTTTGATTTGTCAAAGAGTTAAGAGACATCATGGTAAACAGTATGGATTACTTATGCCTTTATCTATTCCATCAAGACCATGGGAACAGATTTCTATGGATTTTATTACTGGTTTACCTAATACTAAAGCTAACCATGATATGATTTGGACTGTAGCAGACAGGTTTAGTAAACAAGCATATTTCATTTCATGTAAGAAAACTTTAACAGCATCTCAGGCAACGTAATTGTTTTTGAAAACTGTTTTCACTAATCATGGATTACCAAAAGTTATTATTTCTGACCGTGATTCTAGATTTTGTAACAACTTTTGGATTACTTTGTTTTCTAACCTAGGAACAAAGATTGATTTCTCATCTGCATTTCATCCTGAAACTAATGGATAAACAGAAGCCACTAATAGTACTATTTTAGATCTTTTACGTGCTTACACTATTTCTAAACAACAGACATGGAACACACATTTGCATTTACTGCAGTTTGCATATAACAATACACCACACACGTCTACAAAGAAAGCACCGTTTGAAGTGATTTATGGTTATAGATTGTCTACACCTGTTGCATCTTTGTCAAATAGAATTCAGAGTGCTGATGATATTGCTAATATGCACACTACTATTTTTGATGAGGTTAAAGACATGATTGCCAAAGCCTAGCAATCGTATACAAAACAAGCCAATAAGAAAAGACAAGCCATGAATTACAAAGTTGATGATTATGTTTGGTTGAGAATAGAAAAACGTAGATTACAAAGTGTAGATAAACACCCAGTTGTGAAATTAGCACCTAGATTCTATGGACCATTTAAGATCATTCACAAAATCAATGACAATGCATTCAAGTTAGAATTACCACCTCACTGGAAAATTCACAACACATTTCATATTAGTTTATTACGACCCTTTAGAGGCCAATTACCTATACACCCTGTTTATGAAAACCCACCTTTGATAGATGAAGAGACTGAAATACTTGAACCTGAAGCTATCATAGATATTGATTTCATGACCACTAGAACTGGCCGAAGATATTCTAGATATTTAGTCAAGTTTAAAAACCATCCTGTTGAAGAGGCCCAATGGATGCACGCTAGAGACTTAAATGCTTTCCCCCACTCTGTTAGCTCCACATTGAGATAATAGCAATTGAGGACAATTGCTATCCCACCCCGGGGGTATGATGCCAGGAGGCATATTTTACGGTGGATTCCGTGCCACGGTGGATTCCATGAGGTTTTACGGTGGATTCCGTAAACTTTGTTAATGGCATGGCTCATACAAAAAGTGGATTCTTTGTGCGAGAAGTTGATGGGGACGCCTATCCTTTTCGGGCGTTTCATTAATTTAGTGTGTACATGGGTGATTCCATAGCGGGTGATTCCGCAAAATACATATTAAATTAATAAACGTTTATGAGTTTAGAGTGCGCACTCGTAATAAATTAAGGTTAGGATTGATTTCTAACCAGTTGATTTATTTATGTAGCTGAAGACTGCTAGGTATTCACTTTTTTTGGTTTAATTGTATTATTTTACTAACTATTGTGAATGCTTCAGTTGATGTGTAGAGATAGCAGCAGTGGCAGAGGAAAGCATTGGAGGATAGCGTGTATTCGAGTTATCACTTATATTTTTGATGGGTGCATACCTTAGGCATGGCGCCTATATTTTGTCGCGCCTATTTATTGAGGCATTGGATATTTATTTATTATTTTGTATGCGCATGGGCGCACGATTATGATATTTGTATTTGGGCATTGTATTGGGTATGCCTGACTCTTTGGGCGGCCGCCCATTAGCTTTATTTCTATTTTGGTGCTAAAGCAAACTCAAAAGCCAAAAGTGTGCTATTTTGTAATTTGGGCTATTATTTGAGCTTGAAGATGATTAATACATAAAATACATGCTTTGTAGAGCGCTCATACAAGGCATGGGGGGAGATTGCACCCAATTGGTCTCTTGTTCATGTCGTGCATGCTTTCTACCTTGAGTTTTCTGCAAAAAGTAGAGTTCTTTTGTTCTTGGGGACCTTCCGACATTCACTACGCGAGCATACAACGTCTGATCTATGCACCATTAATAGCATCATCCCTCTCCAAAACAACACATGCATTTTGCTCATAATTAGCACATAAGCCTTGCAAGACAAGCTTCTCTTCTACCTGCATCAAAAGATTAACTAGATCACCAAGAAACTATCTCTTTCTCTTGACAATGTCAATGAATTCATTGTGGAACTCACACTTAGCAATAGCAAGAACCTTTCCAAGTATGAATTCCACCCTGCTATTAAGAATATGCTCTTCAAGCACTTTCTTAATATTCATTGCGGTTTCTATGTTAGATTGGAGCTTGTAGCATGGTTGCTTACCCTTTTTCTTCCCTTCATGCTTTCTTTCTTATGCTTCATCCTGCATTACATGCTTAGCAGTAGTCTGCAATAAAGCCTTTGGTTGCTCAAAACTTCTTGATATCACCCTCTTTGATGTCCCTACAGTGTCTTCATCCCTCTTTCTCTTATCTTCCACGATTGCATATGTATTGTGCACCTTAGCCAAGTACACATACCCTGAGTAAGAGTCAACTAATGAATCCCAACCAATCATGCCACAAATGCTTCTCCGTGCATGAGTCGATTCATTCTTTGGAACTGTGCTCTTCTCAACTACATGCATTGCATGAGACCATATTTTAGCTTTTGGGACAATAATAACATTTTCCTATACTTTCTCTATCTGCAAATCAAAGGTAGTAGCATGCACTACCACATATGCATTATGGGAACCCATTTCTTCCAACAATGTTTTCATTCCCCCTTTCCTAAAGTTCAAAGAAATAGGTAAACCTGTCTCTTGTGCATGGATTTTACCATCCTTCTAAAAGATAAACTACATTTTTAATGCATCATGATATTAACCACAATCATGTCTCTTATGCTAAGGATTGTCACATCACATACATCTATGCACCAAGCCCGCATGTGAAGGCTTAGAGGCTACTGCCTACCCTTTCTCATCCAATTAAGAGACCTTCAGTTGTACATCATGCATTCCCTTCACTAGCTTGTCCATAACATCCTATTTTACTATTGAAACAACATGTTTAGCCTTTGGGACAGCCATAGATACAAGTGGTTTAACTGCAGTTTCAATGGTCTTGCTAGAAGTAGTAGGTAGAGCCCCAACATACAATCCTTCTCTTCTCCTATGCTTCTTGACAACTACATTTACAACACTTTGACATGTCACCATTCTATTTTAAGCCCTGTTTCAAGAGACTGATCTTCTAACAGGCCATCCAACTTCTCTTGTAAAGTAGGATCTACAACTTGCAAAAGTGTCTAAATTTTCTCAGAGTCAAGAGCTCATTGCTCTACAATATTCAAGTGCTCAAATATGCTTTTAAACTATTGTAAAATTTTAGTAGCTACAAGTCCTTTATTCGGTTTCATGACCCACTTTTGAAACGTTATGCGAGTAACCATATTGACATCTTCTATGTAAAACTCTTCTCTTAATGCCTTCTTAAACACATGCCAATCAACATCCTACAAAAACATTTTTGTAATCCATGCCTTTAATTCTTGCATAGTGATTTGAAAAAATATTATATCCATGAAAACTAAGCCATTCCATAGAATTCCATCTTCATTACATACAAATGCAAATATCTTGATACATTCCATCCATTAAATAGTTTCATCTCATGCTCTATAGCCTACATAGCCTTAACTATGGTATACTCTAAATTTGCAAAAGCATGGATCCTTTGCTATTGCTATTGTTGCTACTATTCTGCCTATAAAACCATATTGACTTTCAGCATCAACTATTGCATAACATCACTTGAACCTAATCTTGATGTATCTCCCATATCTTGCACCGTTTTATGGACTTCTTGTCATTTTTACCAAATGTTAGGGGATAAGGGAATGAAGGTCAAAATCATGGAGGTTTTAGAAATAATGATGTAGATAATAGAGGTTAAACAAAAGAAAAGGAAAGAAAGAGGAAACAATTCCCACACCAAATGAGTCTAAATCCAAGCCTTTGTATTATTGTCAAGTGCAACAATGCAAGATATCTTCTTAGGTCATGGATACACCTCCCAAGAGGTATGCCTGTGTCAAAGAGGCACCAGAGCCACTACAGTGTCTCTTCATAGCTCACTACTGTCACTGTCTCTCTAGTCTTCTCTTTAGTCTTTAGCAGCTGCTTCTTCCATTTTTCTTAGCTCTTTTGAACTTAGATTCATCCTTTTCAAAAGTTAGAAAACTTTTCCAAAGTCACACATACATTCTACAGAATACTTACAGAAGATCTACAGAACAGAATAGAACAAGAACAGAGTAGAGAGAGAACAAAGACAGAGGCTCTACAGAAGGTCTACAGAGGGTTACAAAAGGTCATCAGAGAATATCAAATCTTCATAAATCATACTAAAACCATTCCAAACTATCAAAAACTATTCAATAAGCTTCCAAAATATTTAAACCTCCATCAATAATCAATCCATGATTCATATAGAAGAAAATCAGAACAAAACAGAAGCTATACAAAATGTATCAGAACCAATCAGAACCTTAACAGAACCTATCAGAACATCACAGAGCCTCATATTTCTACTAAGAATCATCATGAGCTTCCAAAACATAATCAAAATTATCCAAAACACTCTCAAACACTTCCATTAACAACCATACATCACTCTAAATCCATAAAAAATCAATCATTCAGACCTCAAAAACAACAAAAACCAGTCAAATATTCAGTCTTTTTCCACTCTCAACATATCCCCACACTTAGAAAGGAAGCATCCTCGCGACCTAAGGAAAAGAAGAATATAAGTTCAGGAAAGAGCTCAATTTAAGCTTCTGTAGTATCTTCAATAATCACTCCAAACCACGACCCCAACTTATCACCTGTATCTCTAGAAAAGAATGCTACTAAAGGAAAACTTTGTTATTCATTAACACATCTGATAAACAATAAAAAGTCATAACAAATTTGTAAAGGATATAAGAGGTTCTTTAGCTTTCCATCGTAGGCTTGCCATCCACCATTACCATCAATAGTTGAAAAGAGAGCTCTCGAACAAATTATTCAACCAGCACGAACTCATCACATACAAATTAATACAACATAAACACAACCATTTGAATGGCACCTCCAAAAAATGTCTCATTAAGAAGCACAGAAGATACATCCATGGGTATCAATGAAGATGATCCCTCTTGAAAGCTTGATGATTTCAAAAGCGATCCAGGGATAAAGACTCATCTACAAAAGATTTTGGAGAATTCTAAAAGAACTGAAGGTAGCACATTTGTTCTAGCAAAACAAGATATCTGCTAGGTAGACAAAGGACATGAAAATATAGGACATCCAACTGTTGGGAATCAATGCTCACATTGACATTCATACAAAGCTTTGGAATGGCCTTTTGATCTTTATGGGAATGCCTATGCATATATGCTAAGTACCAAGCAAAATGGGCTATCAATCTCACTGAAGGATCTAGAGATTGTGAATATTGTTGAGAAAAATATAGGTAATTTTGGTATGCTTGACTAGCAGTTGTCTAGTCCCCTAAAATTAATGGCCAATTAATCTATGGTCCTGTGAGAGAATCAGTTGAGCTCCATCCTCTTCTTCTCGGAATCTGCTGATCAACTCCTTCGTATCCACTAACCAATCAGGGGGTTGAGAAATAGAAGTGGCAAGAGATGGAATTGGAATAAGTAAAAGAGGATGAAGAGATGGGTAGGCAAAATCGTAAAATGAGGAATAAGCTAAAGAAGGAGTGGCTGAAAATTTAAGCAAATCAGTTAGGAAGTGTGTCAATAAGCAGGAAAAGTAGAAGGTATATGGATAGATGGAGAAGGACATGACGGAGAAGGGGAAAAGACTCTATCTTCAATGAAAGAACAATAGGTAAAGATTGGAATTTGAGGAAAACCCTGAGGTTGAAAAAGGAGAGGTAAGATAGCTCCTGAGTTGGATTGATAAATGGAAAAATAAGCATCATAGCGATGGGCCATTTGTTGATAGTACAATAAGCTATGAATAGAGGGACCTAAAACAGATCGTCGATGGTAGGCATCAAAGAAGGATAAATCAAATGGATGGTTCTTGGAAAGATAAGCTACGAGATCCACCCTCAGTTGGTTAGTGCTCTGCACATAAGTAGAAGCTATATTCTGGCATTAGTTCAGGACTACACAATCAATCATTAAATGCTATGAAGTGTCAGGGCAAGTAGCCACTTTAGAAGAATAGCACTAGAACATGTCATCTATCCTCAACTCCAAATGATTGACATATAAGGCAGCTTGTAAGACCACATCCCCCACATACTAAGCCAGATCGACATCATCTAAAATTAACAGATCACCTCGTAGATACATATAAGACAGCAACATGGTATCCGTCATCACAGAATCTTCAAAGACCATACATACAACTTCTATCAGCAAATCAGAAGACCAAGCCCCACTCAAACCATTCTCTGGAAGAGGGAGATCCATCATTGAGAGCTTAATATAGAAGGCCAACTTTTGCAACTGATAGTGGACAAAAAAGGAATGGTCGGGAGGAACGTACTCCTGAAAGTGCTCAAATGTAGACCATAATAAATCCATCCTGGACTACAATCTTTCCACTTTATCTTGAAACAACAGACATAATGTGGCCTGTCTCTGGAGAACTGCCAAGTCCTGCTGAGATATAGAAGGAATCATAAGAACACTGGGGCTTGGAGGAATGGACCGTGACTGCGCCAATTGGTCCTTCAATTGCTTAATCTGGGAAGCTTGGGATTCCAATGTATGGTGAGTAGTCTACAAAGCTGATAGTTTCGTATCTAAAAGAGTCTTAAACTCTTGAGCTTCTTTAGATATTTTGTCTTTCTCTTCCGAAACTCTAGTGACCTCTAACTGAGCCTTTGCTAACTGAATTTTGAAAGAAGATATTTCTTCTCTCTGGGTCTCAATCATTTGTGTCTGCTGCTCCATCTACTTAAACAGATCGGCAAGAGTGTCTTTAGTAGAGGCTAACTCTGTGGTTGCCTTATGCAATTGGTCTTTGGATTGCATCAATTCTTCATAAAAAGAAGCATATAACTATTGAATACAAGCTGTCACTGAGAATTCAATAGAACTCTGGATGTCCTTACAACGGAAAGGAATGGCATCCCCTGATACTAAACTGTTCAGCGAAGGAATTGATATTTCCAAAGAACCCTCTCGATGTGCCCTGAATAAGTTGTTGCATGTGAGGTAGGCAGGGAGATCACTTCCAGAGGTAGCATGAACTGTTACTGAAGGAATGACTGGTGGAATTTTCTCTGCCACATGCTTCAAGTGCTTCCGCTGAATAACCAATGGAGGAGGGGAATCAAGATCCTCTATGTCAATGGGTTTTGAATCCTCTGAAGGTGGAGGGGGAGGAACTTGATCAGATGGAGGAGGAGGAAGCACACCCTTCTTAAGGCCTGAATATGTCAAGAAAGCATATAAATATGAACCATAAGTTACATTGGTAACATTCTCTCTGGTCACTTTGACAAAATGTTGGTCCATCTTTGTAAGAAGGTAAGTACTCTAGTCAGTGGCAACCCCTTTTAACACCATCTTGAAAGCTGTGAAGAGCTCCTTGGACAAATAGTGGGATGGTGTCTTGGCAAGCATAAACCTGTCTTGGAGAAATTGGTAGACTAGCTTCCAGAGAGGATCAGTGATCATTGAGAAAGACACTCCTAAAGTGTTAATCACCTTCTTGACATCGAGGACCTCTTTAGTCTGCTTCTGTAACAACTTGAGAATCTCGTCATTTGAGAATAACTATCTAGATGTAACAAAGGGTTCCCCTTTGTAGGGAAGAGACAAAGCCTTCGCTAACCCTCTAGGTGTCAGGACCATGGAAGTACCACGAACCAAGCCCGATTTCTTACTGTATGACGCAAGAAACTCATCACATAAGGCTGGATCGTTTGGAATCAAAGGGACTGAAGCAGCCACAAAAGTTGCAAGGCGAGCTTTCACGATAGGCTCAAAAGTCAGTAGGGAAGAATAATCCCTACTGATCAATGGGACATACTGAACAGGAGGAGGAGCTTGAGACGCCATTCAGATGGAATATACACACACCACAAACATAGACAATCATAGAGAATGCCCGTAAAACAACAAAATAGCTATTAAAAAGAAATCGATCAAAATAAGCACACATAGACGTAACTAACCAATTGACCACCCCAAACAACCCACATCTTAGAAAAAATTCAGCATGACCCGTACACATATGTGATCGAAAGCTTCATGCTATGCAACAAGCAGTCACCCAAGACCCCGTATCAGGCAAAAAAAAAAACTACAGATTGCACCCGTAATTATATCACACAATTAAACCATAATACCTCAAAAACCTAATCAGGACATAACCAGAACTTTGATAAACAATGTCAACTTAAAGGACTATACGTACCCATCCCATGAAGCGTATTTATTAAAAAGAAAAAAAAATACAGGGTGATTTTAGTGAAAGGTTCACTTTAATAAATTATTAACAATGGTTGAAATTTTATTAAGTTGTAAACCTTAATAAGAAAACATCCGTTCATTTTTAAACTGTTAGTTATAATTTATTAATGTGAAATGGTACTTTTAACGAAACTCGGACTGCGATCCCCAGACTCAGGTCTCTAAATGCGTATTCATTGATTAAAAATTTAATGTGTTTGGAGGAGCGCTCTTCTTTTTTAACGTGTGCATTTTTTTGTGACGACTGGTTCGTTTTTATTTAAAATTAAAGTGCCTCTGAAGCCCACATAGCGCGTGCAAAGTGAATGGCGGGTTGATTTTAAGTTATTAGAAAAATGTGTATTTAGCGCGAGCACACCTGAAAAAGTGGGTGAATAAAGTTCATTTTAACAATTAACTGTGGTTAAGGGATGACCAAAATAAATAAAGCATGAAAAATAGATACTTGGTAGGGGTGTGTATGCAAGAGACTGAGGGCGCACTGAGTAGTCCCAAATGCAAGGAATTCAACAAAAAAGCAAAAACCACTCACTGGAAAAAATAAAACACCTTAGTATTTGAAAAATATATATATATATAAAATCAAGGCAATGTTAGTGGGATCACATTTGGTTTAGGCAATGTTCATTAGTGTTTGGGTGAAATTTTTATTAGTATTATTTTTTAAACTATAATTTAGGCGTGTTTTGATTGTATATTTTGTTTTTTGGTATATTTTTTATTTTAAAATGTTTGATTTATTAGAGTATCAGTCAAACCTGATTGGAAATAAAACTATCAAGCTTCAACAATGGATTTCTAATTTTTTAATTATTTTTTAATTTGGCAGCTTATTTTTGAAATTTAAAATAAAATTTCTATGAATTTAGATCAAAAGTTTATCATTTGGGTCCAAAAATAGTTGGGTGATCATGTGCCAAGGTGTTTTCAGCTTACAAAATATTCCAAAAGTAGTCAAATGCATTGATGGATTTTTTTGGTGATTTTTTTGAATTTAATTCTCATTTTTAGGGATTTTTAATGATTTTTTCTCAATTTTTAATGAATTTTAAAAGGATCTTGAATATTATTAAAAAATTTTGCAATTAATTCTCTATATTATACTCATCAAGATCAACAAAAAAATACCCAATTTAGTAAGGAATTTTTTAGTTTTTTTTTTGTTTTTAAATTTAATTTTAATAAAATTTTTAATATTTTTAAGTGTTTTTAGGTATTTTTCTCGGGTTTGTGGAAAATCAAAAGAGATACACGGGCTGCGTGTGAACAGCTGTGTGTGCTCGGGGACGGCATGCACCATGGCACGGAGAAGACCAAACGCGCGTCCTCGCACGTGAACACCCGCGGGCAGCTCCTGATCATGCGAAGAAGTCGTGGTACCCGCACGAACACACGTAGACACGGAACCACCGGGCAGCAAGTGGCCTGTGTGTGGAGGGTGGGGGTAGAGTGGTGTAGGGATAGGAAAGGGGGCTAGAAGGGGGGAAACTGGGGTTAGGTTAGTGTGACCAGGGTAGGTTAGTTGAATGAGGGGTAGGGGAGTTAGTTAGGTTAGTTAACTAAGTTAGTTAGTTAACTAAAGGAGGGTTAGGGAACTAGAGGAGGGTTAAGAGAAGGAAGGAGGAGGCGGCGGAGGAGAGGAGGGAGGGAGGGGTGGCGAAGGAGGCGAGGAAGATGGAGGAGATGGAGGAGGCAGCAGAGGAGAAGGGGAGGGGCGATGGCGATGGCAGCGGAGGAGGAGGGGAAGGAGAGGAGGAGGGAGGGAAGCGATGGAGGATGGAGGAGGAGGGGAAGGGATGGCGATGGAGGAGGAGGGGGGCGATGAAGAGGAAGAAGGAGGGGCGATGAAGGAGAAGAGGAGGAGGGGAAGGGAGGGGAAGCGATGGAGGATGGAGGAGGAAGGGAAGCGATGGAGGGAGAGATGAAGATGGACGAGGGAGGGAAGCGATGGAGGATGGAGAATGAGGGGAAGGGGAGGAGAGGGCCGAACAAGTAAGTAGTTTTTTTTTTTTTTGTGTTTTATTATTATTATTATTATTATTATTATTAAAAATTGAGTGAGTTAGTGATTTGGGGGTTGTGTGTGGTTTTTTTTGTTTTTTATGTGTTTTTTTTGTTTTGTTTTTTAATCATTTGTTTGTTTATTTTTTATATTTTTATATTTTTGTTTGTTGGTTAGTAAATTTTTTTTTGGTTTTTTTTTTGTGTTTTTTTTTTGTTTTTTTTGGTGGGTTTTGTGTGTGGGGTTGTTTTAGTTGTTGTTTAGAAAGACAATGAAAAGGGAACACACCCGTGTCCCGCACACATGAGTAGGGTGGGAGAGAAGAAAAAAAATTTGCATCGGTGGGATCAAACTGGGCAGAGACGGCGACACGCGAGGCACAGAGGCCACGGGGGCGACCCGAGGTGCTGAAAACCAAAAACATGCGCGTTCACGCGTGACACGAGAGACGTGGCCACATATCAAGAGGAAGAAAATTTAATAAAACCCAAACCAGACATCGGATCGAAAGACCGTAAAAAGGAAAAATGTGCTGGGAGACGAGGAGAAGATGACATAAAACTGCAACACGGGTTTCGGGGCAAAATCAGGGTGTACACATGGAAAAAACATGAAAAACGGCTCCAAAAATACATACGAGAATTAATATGGAAAAATCCACTCATCGGAACGCAGGGCGGAAAGAAGGAAAAATGTGCCAAATAATGTGCCCAACAAACCTATCATGTCAACACATGGTTTCAACCGAGAGAGGATGCATTCACATGGAAAAAATCCAAAAATCGTACCCGAAAAGGGATTCGAAAATTAATATGGAATGATCCGTGCACCGGAATAGAGGACAGTAAAAAGAAAAAATATCCAAAAAAATATAGTCGTCAGGGCTAGCACATCAAATCTCAGTTCGGATGGGGTTAAAAGGCGTTCGCATGGAAGAAATAAGAAAATGGCGCAAAAAAAACCAATGAAAATTAATAACAAAAAATTCAGATGGCAAAACATGGCAGAGAAAAAATAAAAATTGTGCAAGAAGGATGGCCAGACAAGGCAATCCACTCAGAATGGAATTTCGAAAAGAGTAGGGCATGTTCACATGGAAAAAGGGCAAAACAACGCACGAAAAAGACACGAAAACTCGCAAAAATTAATGACAGACAACCCATTACAACAAAATGATAGGGCGTAAAAAGGAAATGTGTCCATGGGAAGGCATAGGATAGGGCTGGTACGTTAGATTATTGTTGGGAAGTGAGAAGGACGCGTTCACATGGAAATATATCCAATGAGCAAGAATTGCTTCAAAAATTAATAACTCAAGAACCATCGGTCGAAACAAGGGTTGGTAAAAAGGAAAAATGGGCAGTTCGAAGGAACGAACTAGGTTATGATGTTAGATATCAGACCCAGTGAATGTAAGATGCATTCACATGGAAAACTGTCCAATTTATGGGAAATGCTTCAAAAATTAATAACTCAAGAACCATCGATCGGAACAGGGGTTGGTAAAAAGGAAAAATGGGCATTTCGAAGGGACGAACAGGGATGTAAGGTTGGATTTGGATGCCGGTGAATGTAGGATGTGTTCACATGCAAAACATCAAAACAAGGGATAAAGGAAAATAGGGAAGGAACGGCCCAAAGGGTGAGGTGAAGTTAGACGGGTGAGTGGGAAAGGGACCCCATGAGGGTAGAAAGAGGTCATGGCATACATGCATGATCAACTTGAGGCATATGCAAGGGGTATGCACATCAGACGCGTAGAGACGTGTCCCCACACTTAAAACCTTAACGGACATAGTAGATTGATCGACACAGCCACACACTTGTAAACCGACTGGACGCTGGCGTCCCCACACTTAATACATCATATACACTTGCAAATAGAAAAGTAGGGTTAGGAATACTTGGCCCGTTTTGCGTATGGTTGAAGAAACCGTCACTGCTACAGAAGGGTTGGAGTCGACTGCAGGAGAGGTACCAAGGCTCGCTCTAGCGTTCAGCTAGCATGGCAGGGACCATGCAGCAATACCTAGGGAGGTAGCTGGCTGATGAAGTCCATCGGGGGAGGTGTCGTTTTGACGAAGGATAGTCACTCAACTCACTGGCACTCAGATGGAATGAGAGAATAGTCACTTGCCCCATAACTTACATCACTCGAGTTAATATTGATGGAAACCCAGATCTCACACCCAGTTGGGGAATCAACAAGAGGGCGGTGCAGAGGGAGTATGCCAGGGTGCACAATTGATGGTGCATTAGTGCGTCCAACCCATCTGGCATAGGTGCAGGCAGGAAGGCCAGGGAGCCTTGCAGTATCGTGTACAGAACAGAGTGACGTGTCCTGTGCTGATAGTAGAGATCCATCCCGTGGGTACAGAGGAAAACAGAAACGTACCTGACTCCAATGGTCGTAACGTCCCTCAAGCCTCACCTCTCAATACTTGATTGAAGAACCATCCGTCACACTTAGCCCACCCTCTGTCTCACGCTTTGTTGAAAGATACAGAGGGTAGCCCATTCCTGAAACCCATTAATGTAATCCTCACTGTCACTTGTGCAGAGCTTGTATGCCTTGTGCACTTTTGATGGTGCAACTATGCATCCTGCCCTGTGCCGACATACAGTGCAAGAAGGAAGGCCAGGGAGCCTTATGGTGCAGTGCACAGGAACAGATTGTGCGTTGTGCATTGAGAGGCCCATCCCGTGTGTGCAACACTCCGTTCACACATCTCACCTCTCATTTGATTTGAAGGGAAAAACTGGTCACTTACCCCACCCTCTGTCTCACACTATGTTGAAAGATACAGAGGGCAACCCATACTCACGTCCCCATCCTATTAGGATGAAAACTCGCATCACTCAAGGGGTTGGTGACGAATATCATGTCGGCTATTGTTATCATCAGGATCTTGAAGACGAGGCATACCCAGGGAGGCAGCCAATGTCTCGTACTTCAATGATTTGTAAGAAAGGTCGTCTGTTAAGAAGGACAGAGGGACTGATATTGTAGAGACAGCATGCCAAGGGAGGTGGCTTCAAATTACTTTGTTGAAAAGGTACGCTGCTGATGAATAAGCTATTCTGAACTGCGGGATACTACTACCCTTTCCATAGTCAGCTTCAAGGGTGTTTCCACCTTTTCTTAGAACGAGGCCTATTATGATAGGGAATTTCTTCCTTTTCTCCCATAAAAATTTGTTTGTTTTGTTTTGTTGCTAAATTAGACGAGAAGAGAACAAGGTAGGATTGAGAGGTATATGTGAGGGGCTAGCAGAACGAGACCGCCTCATGAGGAGAATCATAAGGGCTATCAAAAGCACGACGAGAAGGACAGTGCGACGCCCAAAAGGGGGAGGGTAGGTCGACTATGATTGTCAAGATCCCCAAGGAGGGAAGTACTTCTTCAGACAATAGCCATTGATCAAGAAAGGATCATCAGAGGCATCAACGGTCTGCACCTGAACAAAGCCATTAGGATTGATAGCAAGTACCTTGTATGGGCCCATCCACCGTTGTTGAAGCTTGCCAAGAAACTTGCCAAATCTTGAATCATAGGCTAGGACAAAATCACCTTCTTTGAACTCCTTGTGCTTGATGAAACTATTATGATAGGCCTTGCGTCGTGCTTGAGTGGTTTATACATTGTAGGGCCATCCACCGTATCTCGTCCAAACATCCCAAGTGTAGGAGGCAGCATTGCAGTGACTCATCATCTCCCAAGCGTTCTTTAACTGCCACTCGCAAAGAGGGCAATTCTAGTTCAATAGGGAAGACGGCTTCTGTCTGCAACACATATTCGCAGCATTTCATCTTTGTCTCTCTTATACAATGCACCACCTAGCAAAGTGTAGGGGGATGATTCTAACATAAGTTTCTTCTTCTCATGGAATGAGATACCAGGAGGATACTGTTGAGTTGCTAGGAGGTTGGCTATGTCTGCATACCAGGGAGTAACTGTTTCAACTAGAAACAAGGAAGCATCAGGAAGGTCTGGATCATCCTGTTCCTCTTCTGCAGTTTGAGGGATCCATGAGAGATGATCGGCTAGGACATGGGAATGGCCAGGCTTAGTGACCACTTCAAAGTCGAACTCTTGGAATAGGAGCAACCATCTCATCATCCATCCTTTAACATCTGCTTTATTCATCAGGAAGGACAGGGCTTCATGATCCACGTAAAACTTAAAATACGTTGACAATAAAAAGTGTCAAAACTTCTCTAGTGCAAACACCATTGCCAAGCACTCAAGCTCTGTCACTGTGTAGTTCTATTCCCTATCAATGACCTTCCGACTTGCATAATATATCGATTGATCTAATTTAGAGGGGGCCTTTTGACATAGGACAGCCCCTAGCTCTTCAACTGATGCATCTATGTGCACATGAAACTCCTTCGTCCAATTAGGAGGGTGTAAGATAGGTTCTTGGATAAGGCACTATTTTAGGGTATTAAAGGCTTCTTCGCAGTCATCAGTCCAAAGGAAATCTGCATCTTTCCTTAGGAGCTTGTGCAGAGGGACTGCCTTGGTTGCAAAATGTGCAATAAATCTTCTGTAGTAGCCCACATGACCAAGAAATCCTCTCAATTTCTTGAGGTTTATTGGTACTATCAAGGCAGAGATATTCTCAATCTTCGCCGGGTCTGTTGCAATCCCTTGTGCAAAGACAATATGGCCCAAAAGAAATCCTGATGAAACGCCAAAGACACATTTGTCGGGGTTGAGAGAAATCCCATACTCTCAGCATCTGTCAAAAAATTGCTCTAGGTGTCCCCAGTGCTCACGGATTAAACTATAGACACAGAAGTCATCAAGATACACCTCAATGTAATCATGCAGATGGTTCTAGAAGACAGTCATCATTACTCACTGGAAGGTGACAGGAGCATTACAGAGCCCAAATGGCATCACTCTATAGGCATAGGTTCCCCATTATGTGGTGAAGGTTGTTTTGGATTGGTCCTCTTCTGCAATTTGGACTTGGTTATATCCGCTGAATCTATTCAAGAGGGAATAGAGCCCATGGCTTGCCACTGTGTCCAACAATTGGTCTATAAAAGAGATAGGAAAATAATCATTCTTCATCTTCGAGTTCATCTTTCAAAAGTCTACACATATTTGAAGTTTCCCATTATTCTTGGATACAACCACAATGGGCGAAACCCATTCATTGTTAGCCATGGGATAAATGAACTCGGCTTCAAGAAGTTTCAATAATTCAGCCTTCACCAGAGCAGAATAATTAGGATTCATATGCCTTTGTCTTTGCCTTACAGGTTTGGCATCAGACTCTAGGTCAATGTGATGTTGGCATACTGTGGGATTAATCCCCTTTAGGTCTTTGTATGACCAAGCAAACACGTCTAAGTTATCCTTTAATAGATCTCGCAAGACCACTAGTTCTTCTTCTGGAAGATTGACACCCACTTTCAAGTGACGTTCAGTATTGTCGGTATCCAAGAATGTCGCTTGCCTTTCACCTTCCACTTCATAGATAAATGTTCCATGGATTGCTTTTGGATAGAGGTCCGACTCTTTCAAAGGAGTAGTGTCATCGTCTGATGTTCCACTAGAACCAGTGTCCTCGTTCTGAATAGATGACTCATTTGTCTGTTGAGATTGTTGGAAGGGTATCAGAGCTTTGTTTGCTTCTGTGTGAGTGGTAATTTTTTCTAGACTTAGGGATTCATCTTTAGAGAATGCGTCTAGGAATGTCACATAGCACAGACCTTCTAGAAGCCGGGGCTTTGATAGCTCTCGATTTTGTTGGTAGGGAGCATCATCATCATCTTTTCTCTGGAGTGAGCGGTTAGGGCGGCAGGAGCCACTGGTGAACTTAATTTTTATGCCTTTGATCCATTGCTTATGCAGATTGTGCGTACTTTGTGGTCCATTGGTCAACCCAAATGGACCATGGTCATTCCCTTCAACACCTCAAGATCTTCGGCCTCTGAGGTCTCTATAGGGCCATCAACAAGATCATTTGCTATCAAAGGATCTTCTTCAACCGCACTTTCATAATCTGCTTCGTTTTCTTTCTCATCATTTTCATCCTCTTCCTTTGGAGGCTCTGTCTTCTCTGCTTCTGTAGAGGCTCTGTAGGAGAAGAACAGATCTTCTGTCTCTCTGTGTCTGTTTCTGCTTCTGCTTCTGTCTCTGGTTCCGTCTCTGTTGCTGTCTTTGCGCGACTTCCATGTAACAGGGAGAACATTACATCCATGCTTCTATTTCACTGTTAGAGGTGATTTCAGAAATCAATTCTAGTTGAGGCAGGAGGTATTCTCCCATGGACAAGGACTTTGCTTTCCTTAGTAGTTGACTTACAATGCCCACTGTTAGGGACTGTGCCTCTGTTTTCTTTGGAAAGATCTGTTTAACAGCCTCTTCGTCTCCTGATATACCATTTGTTACCTCGTTGGAGGAGTCAGTTTGTCTTTTTGCCTTTTTGCGATCCGTACAACTTCAACACCACTTTGTTGGGTCCTCTGCCTAGGTTTAGGGTTCCTTTGAACCAGTCCGTCTTGGCCCTCACTTCAAAAAGCCAAGGTCTTCCCACTAGTAGAGGGTATGAGGTCCCATAAGAATTTGGTTTGACCTCCAAATATGTCAGCCAGTAGTCTCTTCGTGCAAGGGTTGTTTTTACGCATGGGAGGATGCCCAACAGTTTAATTCTGCTTTGGTCTACCAATCTGATAAGCCACTATGTAGGTTGAATTCCTTTCAACCTAAGTCCTTCATTGTCACATCCGTCATTATGTTTACTGATGAACCTCCATCAATCAATGCATCTGAGATAAAGCATCCTTCAATCCATACACTAATCTCTGGGGTTCCAGGATCTAGGAAGGCGTTAGCCACACCTACTTCCTTCGCAGGTTCTACGGCTCTGTTGGACTTTATTGTTGTTGGGGAAGCAATCCTTAGGCCGCGTCTTCTTGTCAAGATGCTTTTGAATTTCTTTTAGCAGCTCGGAGTTAAGTTTGGTTTAAAAGTGTCTAGGTCTTTTACCAATTCATATTCTTTGATAGATCCACATGCTTCTCTAGCCTGCTGGGGAATGGGGCTACACCCATTTTCATCTTTCCTTTTTCTTCTAGTAATGGCAGCATCAGCACTTCTTCTGTTTCTGGAGGTGCTTCTCCATCGTCTATCTCCTGGACCTCTGGTCCTATTTCTGGGATTGTCTCTGTGACTCTTTGTGGCACTACAGTGCTTTGTATTGCACTATTATGTCCTGTATTGCTCTATCCCTCTGTTGACAGGTTGAACTTCACTGTCTTAGTAGGAGAATTATTTTCGTTCTGAACAATTGGTTTGTTCTTCTTGGCGCGTGTGATAGCGAAAACTTCCAATTCTACCAAATTGGAGGCAGGCTCTTGTACCTTATGTTTGCTATCATTAGCATTAGCCTTGATAGGGGCTGGACTTGGATAGTCCTTTGCAGTGTGACCTTCTTCTTTGCATCAGCAGCATAAGGGCTTGTAATCCACAAATCATCTAGGGTTTGGACAATTCGGGGAGATATGACCCTTTTCTCCACACCTGTAACATTCCACTTCTGATATCTGACCACCGGCAGACTGTTGTTCTCTGTAACTTTGAGAGGGAAACCTCCTTGGACCAAAATTAGGACCAACTCCCTAGGCTTTGGTCCAATATCTTGTGTTATCATTTTGGATTTTGGCAAGTTGAATCTTGCATTTTCATCTTTCTGTCTTTGTTTGTGCATCTCTTTCAGAGAGCAAATATCCTCTGTATGGTTCTTCTACAAACAATAGGAATAGAAGGCTCCAGGAATGGTTGGTTTTTGGGTACATTCAGTGGCTAAATGTCCCGCTTGATGCCACTTTTCGCACCATGTATTAGAACGCATCACATCTCTCCCAACTCCCATAGGAGTGGATATATTGGCAGTATTCACCTTCAACATCTGTAGCTGCTCTGTAATCACATCCATAAGCTCTTTATTGATACTTGCAACTGAGTTAGATAAATAGTCATTCAGAATTTCACCTCCTGAAGTACTTGTAGTAGGGTTTTGGGAAGCTTCTGTAATTACTGCATACACTGGTTGGGTTAATCCAAAGGGTCCTCTGTTTTGGTTCTGATTTAGAGCTCCTGTTGAGACTTGGGGTTGTTGATTCTAGTTGGTAGGGTTCCATTGTTGTTGAGTCGCCATTTGAGGCCACTATTGTTGTGGTTGAACCATCATTTGAGGCACTGTCGTCTGTGGCGACCACAGTGGATTAGGTGTATTATACTATGGCATTGTTTGCATATGGGGATAGGAATAGAGAACTGTCCCTGGGACTGCATTTGGTGGGTATACCATTCCTGGTATGGGAGGAGGTAAGACTCCTCTTTCTGGAGTCATTGACAACCTTGCTTCAACTTCGTCATACAATCTTGCACCTTCCACTGCAGCTTGCAGATTGACTAGTCTTCTCAATTCCACCGACTTGCAAACTTTTGGTTGTAGACCTCTAAGGAACACTCCTTTCTGAATGCCTTCATCCAAATGATGGTTAGTCCATCTCTTCAGGATGGATTCCATTCGCAAGAGGTAAGCTTCTACTCTTTCTCCAAAGGACTGACTTAGGTTCATGAAATCCTCTCGCATCCGCTCTTCAAAACCTTCACGCCTGAATTTAGTGAGGAAGGCCAACTTCATGTCGTCCCAAGTGCCAAAAGTTCCTGCTGCTTATCTCTTATACCACTGAAATGCCGCACCCTTGAAAGTGGCGGGGAATATTGCTAACCAATGCTTAGGGGTTCTGGCATTGTTAGCCACACATGCTACCATAAATTTTGCTACATGAAGATCAAGGTCTTCATTCTACTCTCCCTTAAAAACTGGCAATGGGACCACATTTGCTGGCCTGCCATCAACATTTCCAGGATGAATCTGACTAGGAAGGGGACCTTGAGTTGCCATGGGGACTTCTGTAAAGAGTGCTTTTAGGGCATCAAAGGAGGCTTCTGCTGCAAGCTCGTTCTCAGCTTTGATTTTTGCATTTCCTCTTCTCGCGTACCTTTGGACTCATTCTGACGCTTGCCTCTTGATTGCATCATTCATCAGGGGCTTGGCTCCAACCAATTGTTCAGTACTCAATAGAATAGAATCAGAGAGGGGCTTCAGTCTCTAGGGGATATTATGGCTAACATCTCCTCTACTTCTTTTCAACATCTCTGAATTTGGCTTTCAAACCACTACAGAGGGGGATATATTCCATTCTGAAAGTATCAAAACTCATTCTTCTTAGGATCGTTGTTGTGCCAACATTATAATAATGCCAGCTTCTAATGGTGTCAACAGTGTATGTTGTGAAAAACACTCTGTCTACCAACTTCCAGTGGGTTGCTAATTGGACAAACAGAAGATTGTCAGTGCACCAAGCATCCCACATATCTTGCTGTTGAGCATCCACGAACAAATTCCAACTCTTTTCCTTATTGTTTTCGTGAACCTCCATAGACCACGACTCTTGAAGTTTCTTCACAATCTCTCACTTAATGATGTCTGGAAACTTCTCAATGAATACCAAATCTTCCATAGATAGTCATTCTCTCTGCTTCTGCTCTTTAGTTTGTTCCCAAACAAATTTCCACCAAGATGCAAGTTTCTACTACCTCAACAGGAAGAGGAAATAGTCCACCACATAGAGCATGCATCATGATGGTAATATGTTTCTACCATTGTGGGATGAACTTCTTGTGGAAAGTGGCTTTGGCAATAAGAATCTCCAACTCTTCAATGGAAGAAGGAACTTTGCAAACATCCATTGAATTCTCCTCTTCTTGGCAATGCCACTTCCTTCATTTTTCGCCTCTTCTGATGCTTGTTGATGGCAAGTTTCCCCGACTGCACACCAAAAACATGGAGCCCCAAGAGGAACACCAAGGGAAAGGGAATTCTACTGCAAGAAAATCTATCTTGTAACATCATCAAGCTTTTATTTCATTCTTTTGATGACCAAAACAAAGAAGAATCCTTCAATAGAACACGGAACATAAAGGAATACACCATTTTTGAATGGAAATCAATCACATAGTATTCATCTTCAATGTCTTCATAGTTTTCTCTCTCAATCTCTCATATATAGATACACTATTTTGATAGAATTGGCTATCTCTCTCTCTCTCTCTCTCTCTCTCTCTCTCTCTCTCTCTCTCTCTCTCTCTCTCTCTCTCTCTCTCTCTCTCTCTCTCTCTCTCTCTCTCTCTCTCTCTCTCTCTCTCTCTCTCTCTCTCTCTCTCAATAGTACATCATCTCCTCACTAAAATACTCAATAATGACTCTCAATAATCCTTCTTAGGTCATGGATACACCTCCCAAGAGGTATATCTGTGTCGAAGAGGCACCAGAGCCACTACAGTGTCTCTTCATAGCTCACTACTGTCATTGTCTATCCAGTCTTCTCTTTAGTCTTCAGCAGATGCTTCTTCCATTTGTTTTAGCTCTTTTAAACTTAGATTAATCCTTTCCAAAATTTAGAAAACTTTTCCAAAGTCACACATACATTCTACAGAACACTAAGATCTACAAAACAAAATAGAACAGGAACAGAGCAGAGACAGAATAGAGAACAGAGGCTCTATAGAAGGTTTACAGAGGGTTACAGAAGGTCATCAGAGAACAACAAATCCTTATAACTCATACTAAAACCATTCCAAACTATAAAAAAATATTCAATAAGATTCCAAAATATTTAAACATCCATCAATAATCAATCCATGCTTCATATAGAAGAAAATCAGAACAAAACAGAAGCTATACAGAAGGTATCAGAACCTATCAGAACATCACAGAGCCTCATATTTCTACTAAGAATCATCATGAACTTCCAAAAAATAATAAATATAATCCAAAACACTCTCAAACACTTCCATTAACAACCATACATCACTCTAAATCCATCAAAAATCAGTCAAATATTCAGTCTTTTTCCAGTCTCAACACGCTACATGGAATTTATTTTTGTACTTCAATCCTATTTTTACTATGTATTATAATAACACTAAAAGGATCATATCCTACTCCAAAATCTCTCAAAATTATGTCTTTCATAAGGACAAAGCATCCCCCTATGGTAGAGAGTGAGATGCCTTGTATAAATGCTTCTGGATCCAATAGAAAATGGTGGAAACCCTTTGGATAGCAAGTTTCCCTCTCATATACCCTGTTATTCACTATCTAGGAAAGCCACATGAAGACCAATAACTCTCTCATTCCTTGACAAGACACAAAGCTTATCCTCTTGTTGATGGAGATCACTTTCCTTGCCTTCCACTTGAGTATTGCTTGCCATCTCTCTCTCTTTCACAACCATGATTGATGAAATCTAGATTAGCCTATAATGCACCCAAAAATGCACAAGCATATTCATTTTCCCATGTTTGATATTCATCACTTCCTTTCTCTTTTTCTCCCTAAATTTTCCCCCTAAGTCATACACTAATGTAGATCATGACATATCAAGTTCTCCTCCTAACTTAGGCACATAGTCAACTTCCCAATACTTAAGACTTCTTGGAAACCAAGTATGTGCACTGAATAGACTCTCCCATAAGCCTAATGATACTAAATGAGAAGTAGAGAAAGGCTATAGAAGAACATGGAAAGAAATGGAGGGAGCACAAGAGGAAGAAAGCATACGAAAAAGAAGAAGCACAACTAGAAGCATTAGAAGATGAGCTCTTTGATATGCTCGAGGGGGTTAATCCAGCACGCTTCAATGAGTGTTACTTTTTATACGGCGACATAAGCAAGAGAAATGATATTGTTGCTTTGGACTCAAATATATTTGATCCTCAAGGATACCTCCCCCCACTCTCTTCCTTTAATGTAACAGTAACCCGCCTTGTCAAAAATAGATGCTAAACAATCAACTTTAATACTTTGCACAATTTTCCTAATAAATTCTTACCTCTTGAATTAGTGAATGATTGTAGCTCTTCCTAACTTAGATTGTGGTAGCTCCATTATCTCCTCTTGGTGGTCTCCTCTCTCTCTAGTGTCTCTTCCTCATTCTCAGCAGTCTCTCCTTTCTTGTAATGGTATTGCAAGTATGGACAATGAAGCATAAGAAAGCATGGTGGGAAAACTAGAGGGGAAAGAAGAGGGAATAGAGTTTAAAATAGGAGAGGATGGGTTTAGTGGGATAGGTGGAGATGTTGAAGATGATGAAAGATATGGTGTTTCTCATGGCAGAGATGGCAAACAACAACACACACAATAGAACAAGCAATGAATC
Organism: Lygodium microphyllum; assembly: GCF_053477565.2. Taxonomy (NCBI): domain Eukaryota; kingdom Viridiplantae; phylum Streptophyta; class Polypodiopsida; order Schizaeales; family Lygodiaceae; genus Lygodium; species Lygodium microphyllum. The sequence continues at coordinate 47,232,098 of NC_141151.1, read as the reverse complement.
AATGATGATGATCTATAGGGTGGCAACCATTCACCATAGGGGGAGATATTGTTGTTGATTATGTTAATGATGACTATTTTTATTATGATGTTGGTGGAGAAGTGGTTCTTCTATACAATCAGGGGCGTGTTGCCAAATAGGGTGCAATATGATGGTAGCAAGGGGCGATGAAGCATGAGACACTTAAAATGATGAAGATGCTAATGTTGCTGATGATAATGAAGATGATGGGCAATGCAACGTGGTGTATGAATAATAAAGGAGGCGAATCTCCACAATAGAAGTTCATTGACAATAGCTGACAACTATGATGTGATTGTCTCTCTCTCTCCAAAGGATATGTCTAATCCAAAAGGCACAAGAGAAACTATAGTCTTCAATTCAAGTCTTCATCAACTACTTCTTCTGCTTCTTTGAGCTATTTTGAGTCTATATACTTCCTTTTCCAAGATTGCAAGACATTACCCAAGCTAAACTTCCATCCATCAGAACACTCACAAAAGCAAACAGAGGTTTACATACCACATACAAAAGCTTTACTCAACACTATAGAAGGTCAACATAAGGCATAAAAACCATATAGCTCAAACCTTCAAACCACTTCAAACCATTGAAAACCTTCTAACACAATTTCAATCATTCCTCAAACCACTCATCCACAATCATAACCTCACAAATAGAAAGAAAACAAATGCAAAACATATGCTATTAGAGCCAAATAGACAATTCATAGAACCTATTAGCATATCATGTCTCAACTAAAAACTATCATGAGATTCTCAAACATATTTAAGCCATCCCAAAACACTTCCAAACTCAACAAAAACCAATCATTCCATCACAAGATCAACCATTTAGCTCACAAAAATAACAAAAATCAGTCCAAAAAACAAGTCAATTCATGCCTCAACATATCCCCACACTTAATTAGGGAGTGCCCTTATTTGTGACATTGGAAAAAGAAATAATACTAAGCCCAAAAACTAGCTCAATACTACCATCTCAAACATTGATCAATCAGTATCCACAAACCAACCTTGATCCCATCAAGCTCCAAAATAACTTGGATCTATAAAAAAGATTGACAAAAGAAAAACACCTTGAAGCATGAACCAATTCTTAGCTTACAAAATACAACCAAAGAAACTAGTAAAGGATATAAGAGGTTCTTCCATTCTTTCATAAGTCTTCAAAACTTGATCCATATCAATAAGTTAGCATATTTGAATCTTTTCAGCTTTCTTGAACCATTATCTCCAGAAGGACACAAATCAAACACATTGACACACAAACACATAACACAGAAATCTAAATGACACCCCAATAAGGGAGAATGAAAAGAGATTCCATTAAAGTTCAACAACCAATGACATCAAAAAAGAAACCATCAATGAAGATGTTCTCTTTTAATGGCATAATGATTTCTAAACCTATCCATGGAAAGGGATTTATCCACAAATATCGTGGGAGGATTTTGAAAGAATTGTAAACAACACATTCTCTCCACAAGGACAAGATATCTACTTAGAAGACAAAAAGCATGGAAATAAAAGATATTTTACTAATGGGGATCAACATCCACATTGGTATTAATATGCAACTTTGGTACCAGCTTCTAATCATTATGAGAATGACGATACATGTATGTTAAGTACCAAGCAAAATGAGTAGTTAATCTAACTAAAGGATCAATAGATTGATGATAGATCTAGGCAAACTATAAATAATTTTAATAAGCTTATATAGGAATCTACCCATCCTGTGGAACCACAAGCCAATTAATCTGAGGTCCTATCAATGAATCAGTTTGATTCCACTCTCTACATCTAGGTATCTACAAATCAAAACCCGAGTGGTAGGTATCTGCGAATCAAAACCCGAGTGGCTACTAACCAATTGAGGGAGACTAGGAATAAAAGACGTGGATGGAGGAAGAGGAACAAGCATCAAGGGATGAAGTGAGGGATAAGCAAGATCGTAAAAAGAAGAAAGGGTTAAAGATGGTACTTAGGTAATTTAATTGAATCGAAGAAGAAAGGAGTTAAGAAATATGCTCGAAAAGAGAAAAGGAGTGTGGTAGACAGTGGAGAATAAGGAGTAGAGAAGAAAACACAATCCATAATGAATGGGCAATGAGTAAAATTAGGTATTTGTGGGGAGCACCTTGTGCTTGGAAACCAAGAGGAGAAATAACATGAGGATTTGATTAAATTATGGATAAAGAAGAATCAAATCTTTGGGCCATCTATCGATAATAAACAAGGGAAGGCATTGATGGACCTAGAACATATCAACAATTGTAAGCTTCAAAGAAGGAAATGTCATTTAAAGGAGATTGTTTAGAAACATGGGCTAAAAGATCCTCCCTCAATTGGTTAGCATTGTGTAAATGTGTAGGGGCTTTTAGTTGTCACTAATTCAATACAATAGACTCTATCATGGAATGCCAAAAAACTTTAGGGCAAGCAGCCACTTTGGAAGAATAGGCTTAAAAAATCTCATCCATTTGCAACTCCAAATGTTGGACATAAAGAACAACTTGTAAAATAATGTCCCCCACACACCAAGACATATCCTCATTGTCTGGAATAAGAAGATCACCTCTAAGATACATATAAGACATCAGCACGGTGTTAGGCATAAAGCATTAAATGCTCAGCTCACAGCTCACATACTATTGGTATAATATGTCTATAGGTTGGCTACTACTTATGTAAAGACTCTTCTTCATTGCTACTTGATGTACATGCAATCAATTATGCCTATATGGATATGGTTGACTCCTAGATGATATGGTAGATGTTCTCATATGTTTTGAGAAGTTGTTGAGGTAAAACACCTTGGTTATTATAGAAATATTACTGATGTTCATTGTAGGACTGAAATTGTCCTATCTAGCAAGGTGCATGTCTACGTTACTTAACTAAAATTTTTGGGAACTCTAACTAAGGTACTGATGTATGTTACTTGAGCTTGATGCAAAGTAGTTGGTTAATGTACATTGTTATTTGAATGCTATGCAAGCATTTTGTTAGTGAAAAGACATCATGGTGTGCAAGAAGCTAGGCATTGATAGCTCAAACATCTTGGATATTGTAGTAAATACTTATAGCTACAAACATGGCAAATGTAGGAGGGTCTGACAACATCACAAAGATTATCCGGATAACAACAACTATGCAATATGGAAATTTTCATGGAGAACTTCTTGATTGGGAAAGGATATTGGGATCTTGTTGCAGGTGATGAGGTTGAACCAAAGCTTCTAGAAAGAAATCCACTGCTAAACAACAGAGTGCACATCATGCTTGGCTTGAACGAGCTCATAGAGTCTTGCATCGGCTCTCACTATGTATTTCAAAGGCAATGGCCATGCACATCATGAACTGCAACATATCAAAAGATACATGGGACATCCTAATGCTTTATTATGGCACTACTACTAGTGCATGAAAAATTTAGCTAAAACAAAAGTTTAGTACTATGGTTAGAAAATGACAATCAATACAAGACTGTCACAAAGATCAAGATTATTGATGATTAGTTAGCTTTTATTCGAGCTAGAGTAGAGGATGAAGACTTGGTTGTAGTTACTCTAAATGGCCTTGGACCTGAGTATAAGCCATTTGATACATATATATTAGTGCAACAAGAGATGCCTAATTTCAATGAGTTGGTGGCATTGCTTGTTCATAAAGAGGTCAACCCAATGAAGGAGGCTTTCTTCCTTTCCATAACTTTAGAAGCCGGAGATTCTCCTCATGTTGGTGCACTTCCTAGGGCTAGCACTTTGGACGCTTGATCAATTGTTTTTCGCACGTACCCATTCCAATCTACTTCGTCTAGGGTGTGGGTTGCCGGGTGCCTTAATTTGCTTGAGAAGGAATTTCTTCTCTTGCATGCCAGCATTCATGGGTGCAGAAGGTGCCTGACAGTCAAGCTATACAACTTCAGTTATTCTATTTAGGATATGTCTACGAACCATGCATTAATCAATCATGTAGCATTATGAAGTTTTGCTCTTATACCAACTGTAACATGTCCGCCTATCGGCTATCCAGACACGTTTTTAGTAGTCCATCGAGAGACTCCAGCACTGGCACGCTAATTCGATGCATTAAGGAATTGTAACGATGGCTAGAGAAGAGCACATGCACCAACTTGGCCTGCAACCTGGCTTCTGTGTTAGGGATGTCCTGGATGCTTATGCCATCATTCGTGAGCATCTCTTCCTTCTTCCATTAGGAGAAATATGGACTCTCTTTTTTGCCCCTTAAGGAGTGAATAAACAAATATAGGCCTAACCAATGAGAGAGCTGGGATTCCAGATTCATGTAACATGAATCTTCTAGCCATATCTTGGACCAAATCTTCCCTTAGCAATAAAATAAGGGAAAATGTGGGGACTACAATGCTGTCACTTCTTGGAAGTTTGTGCCTCGAATTTTCATTTTCTTTTTTTTTATGTTTGACTTTTCTTTTCTCCCCTTTTCAGTTTCCCCCCTCTTTCTTAGGCGGAACTCAAATTTGTCATATCTCTTTCCCCGCTTCTTCTTTCCTGACGAAATTTTACAGCCTCACTATTGCTTGCCCTATCTGTAACCCTGTAAAATTTCATTTGCTTTGCACAAGCACAGAGAGAGTTTCATGTGTTTTATGAGAGCAGAGCTTGTTTTACCAAAGCCCTAAGATTCTCTTCACAAAACTCTACAGGTATATTTTTTTCTTCCATAGATGTTCTATGGTAAAGTTTTATCTCGTTTGGAGAAAACCTGTGCAAGTTATGTGCATTCTCTGACATGTAATTTCTTTTGTTTTGATGCTCTAGGAGTCTCTTACAGTCAAGAATAGTGATATTTTGAACACTCAACTTCTTCTTCAACATCTTAGGGTTTCTCTGTAAACAAAGTTACAGGTATATTGTCTTGTTTTTTTGTTGCTCCACTGTTACATTTTATCTCTTTTAGACAAAATGTATACAAGTTACATGCATACTGAGCTTTCCTTTGTTTTTTTACTCCAAGAATCTCCGAGGGTGAAGAACAATGATTTATTAAGAACTCAACTTCTACAACATCTTTGGGATTTTTTGCAGAGAAAGCCACAGGTATATTGCCATTTTTTACTGTTGTTCCATGGTTAAATTTCAATGCATTTGGAAAAAGCCTATATAAGTTATATGTATGCATTGACCCAAGATTTCTTTTGTTTTTGTACTGCAGGAATCTGTCAGTGAAGGAACAAAGGTCTTGCTATAAGTCAACTTCTTGTTCAACATATCTAGGGATCTTTGTGAAAGAAATTACATGTACAATGTTTCTTTTTTAAATTGATCCATTTAAATTTAATTTCATTTGGAGAGAAAATTTGCAAATTATACACATGTTGATAGGTAACTTTTGTATTTGGTTGTTACAGATGTCTTCACGGAGGAAAAATATCAATAGCATACTTGCAGTGGAGGTCTTCAACAGGAAAGATAATGGCGGTAATTGGATTTGTGATAAGTATTATAAGTTGGATTGGATTTTGATGCACCCAAGTACTCGAGGGAGTTTCAAGGTCAAGCGCAAGGATGTTGCAAACCCAAGCAAACATTGGAAAGGTAGAATTCTAGAGTTCAGAAAAGTGTTTAATGGCACAAGTGCAGTAACAGAAGTGTTGATTCAACATGTTTATATGCATAAACAAATCTCTGTACACGACGAGAACAACATTGCAAATTATAAACAAAACAGTAAGTTGTTAAATTTTATCATTGATTATTCTTTTGTATCAGAGTTGTTTTTAAAAGTCTTTGCAGTATTCTAATTCAGTCTTGTTTGATTGACAGCTCTATATCCATCGACTTTGCATGAATGGCAGAATGTGGAATGTTTAAGCGGCAAGATACATGTTTGGCATGAAGAGATAGGTTCTTTGATCTATGATAATACCTCTGCAAGTCAACTTGCCACTCAAAATATCTTTTTTTATAATTCATTGTATGTGGTAGAAAGCCAGAGATTGCAGCATGTCCCATTGCCGCCACTGTCTAGTGGTGAATGGTTCATTGGTAGCTTGGAGTTGTCAGGAGCTTGCAAGTCGAAGATAAAATCTGACATCAATAGTGCTATGAAACCCACTACAGGCTCCAAAGATGTGCATCTTAGTTGGTTTATTCCATTCTCATTGTTTGCACATTTGTTTGGTTCATGTGATGTTTTGAAGAAAACAAAGATTACTTATCAATGCAAGTGTCCATCTGAGGAATGGATGAGTTAGCTATTGGGTGAGTCTTGGCAAGTCAAAAGAACACATTTTGATGAGACGATTGAGTGCAGGGTCAACCAATCTGATATTACATTCAGGTAAAACTTTTTTACTACTTTGCATACCTTGATTTAATTGACATAGGTCTCGCTTAGATGAATTGTTATGTTAGTCGCATTCACTTACCATTATTTTTGTTTTTATTACAGGTATTTCATTGCTAGACAAACTCTGTGCGTTCGCTTTCGATATAGAAGATGGCGACTTTTGCGAGGGGAGCGGATCAGCTTGGATCAAGATATCCGAGATGACACACATACAGCGCTCGTAGATGTGGTAATCTTGTGGAGTGGTCATAATCCTTTCGTAGTCAGCGCAGAGAGTCATTGGCCCATTTATTTTCTGAGACAAGAAATCCAATTAATGTCCAGTGAGCCGCTCTACAACTTCTATTGCAAGTTAGATAATAGAAAAGTCAAGACTCGTAGTGAGCAATCCATGACATGTAAATAATGTGCTTCTCCACATATCCTTGAGATAGTGGAATCCTTGTAAAAAAACTTTATAAAGAGCGAATACATACATTTTTTGAACTTCTGAGTACTTTAAATTTTAGTTTACTGTGATCCAAGCGTGCGATAATACATACTGTAATTACTCAATCGTGCAGTTAAAAATCATAATTAAATTGCAGGTTAGAGGTCTATAATCTATAGAATATTGTCTTTGCACAATGATATATTGTAGTGCATCTCTGCTGCTCGTTTCTTAAATTTTAATATTAAATTGGATCCAAAGGGAATTTCAAGGCCTTTTAGATTTATTTTCTTTAAAAAATTATATTTTTTCTCTCGTTAGACTTGAATATACTCAGCGACCCAAACATATTCTAGGATATAATAATGTAGAACGAAGCGTTTGTCTGTATGAGTAATTTTAATAGTGACTTTAAAGTACTGAAATAAAGAAACTAAAAAACCCTAGACACATAAAAGCTATAACTCCAAACTCATTTTCACTTTCATTCTCCACTTCCCTACACTTGTGCTCTCCTTCCTTCTCTCTTTGTGTGCCATGGCTACCACTCCCGCCTTCACCGCATGGATCAGCTCCACATGCTACGCGCACATAGGGGACCAGATATACCCTAGGTTTTGCATGACCTTGAGTCTAGAGAGCTCGCTTTTCGTTGTAGACCCTGACTCTAGTATACTAGCATCGTTTTGTAATGCAGTGAACCCTCTCACTTGCTCTATTCCCGACTCCACTCTCAGGTGGGTTCCCATGGATTTTTTGTATAGTTTGCGTGCCGGATCCAGCCATGCAAAGGTGATAAGTCGAGCCCTGATGCATGTGGGGCAACATCTCTGCGCTAGAGCAGTGCCCACCTCGTCACAGGTTCACATCACGATGGATCTCATTGAGAGGGATGCCGCCTTTGCCATATATGTTATGTGCACTGAGGTGCAAGAGGACAGTGACGAGGACATCGACGCACCCTCTCGGCCACTACTAGAGTACTTTGAGAGGGAGCCTGAGGAGATCACTCTCAATCTAAGTGTTGAGGCAGCATAGAGCTTGGCCATTGTGCACCCACCTCCCTGCCCTGATGAGATGCCCACGAGCGAAGAGCCACCCCTCTCTTCTCTCCATGCTATCACCATCGAGGGGGTGGAATATCTACTCATGCAGGATGTGCTAGAGTTGTTGGAGCTTAGGGAAGAAGAACTATACTGTATCATGGTGCATGATGCACCTAGTGATTTCATAGATTTTGATTTACAGGATGCCCCACCACATGTTGATGAGGTGGCTCATTATGATAGCACGAGCATCGATGACGTCTCTGCCATTGTGAGCATCCAGGAGCAGATTGAGGATGCGGCGCCACAATATCAGATCTCTGATGAGGAGTTCGAGCGGTTGCAGGAAAGCCTTTTTGGTCCTCGACTCGACTATGCAGTGCCTACCCAGGAGAGAGACGAGGGCGTCCCAGTGGCAGGAGCAGACCTGGATGCTCCATTACAGCGGCAGATAGATGATGCAGAGAAGGTAATGTTCTCGGTTTCCTATGAAACTTAACCAGTAGGGCCTCTAGGGCATCGGGAGCGCCCACATGTGTTTTTGTCGGGATCGGGCCCCCAGATGTGCCCTGGCCGGAGGCTCGCGTCTGGGGGCATGTGTTTTTGTTGGGATCGGGCCCCCAGATGTGCTCTGGCCGGAGGCTCGCGTCTGGGGGCCTGAATCTGCAGATTCAGGCCCCCAGACGCTAGCCTCCGGCCAGGGCACATCTGGGGGCCCGATCCCGACAAAAACACATGTGGGCATCGGGAGCGCACACATGTTTTTTTGTCGAGATCGGGCCCCCAGATGTGCCCTGGCCGGAGGCTCGCGTCTGGGGGCCTGAATCTGCAGGCCGGAGGCTCGCGTCTGGGGGCCTGAATCTGCAGATTCAGGCCCCCAGACGCGAGCCTCCGGCCAGGGCACATCTGGGGGCCCGATCCCGACAAAAACACATGTGTGCGCTCCCAATGCCCTAGAGGCCCTACTGGTTAAGTTTCATATAAATATGATTTATATATCTTCAGCACACTCCATGCATAGTGAGTATGATACTAAACTTGTGTGTTGCAGGAGATTGTCTATATAGATGAGTTTTCATCTAGGCAGGGTGGCCGATCTGGTAGCCAAGGAAGGGTGCAAGACTCGGCATTGAAGGAGTACGTTGGGCAGCTTGTCAACGACATTATTGTATTTCATAAGACATGCTCCCCTGCTTTTGCCGAGAACTTCTTGAAGTTGAGGGCACTAACAAAGGCTGGGCCCTTCAAGACCATCCCGACCAACTCCAGCCTGGAGAAAGTAGTGTTGCTTCGACGTTCGAAGCTACTCTACTTATTCACGAGTACTAGGTCTGGCCCACTTTTCTCCATGGTGGCCCGTGGCATGGTTGCCGGTGTTGAAGACCCCATTGTCATTAGACAAGAACTATTGGGGCAAAATGTATTGTTGCCTATGATCAAGAATAGCTCTGACCATGGGGAGCCTAGCTCGAAGAAGCCTAGGAGAGAATAGATGTACTTATTGCCTACTGATATCGCATCACTGATGTACTGCACTTTGTAATCTTCTCTTCAAGTAATGAAAACCGATGTTTGTTGGATTCCCATGCAATGTAGTTTGTGATATGTGTCATTTACTGTTGTTTTTTACTTGAATGTTACGTTTATTTGTCGAATTTATACGTAACACGATTCGTACCCTAAATTTAATACGCAGTGCTTTATCGAATTCGTCCGCAACATGTATTTGTTCGAGCGCAGGTAACAATAACTCAACGACATAAATAAAATAAATATCAAGCGACTAAACAAAAATAAGACGCGCCAAAAACTTTGTATTTGTATTAATAACAATTTTACATGGGGTCCATTACAACCAAGGCTTTACAAAATGTCTTCAGAAGTTACATTCCATGTGCTTTTGAGTTGTACACCTCTATCCTTGCTGACCTCCGCGAGGACTATCTTTCCATCGCCGAAAGAACCTGACTATCTGCAGATCCCTGTCGGTGACGGTGACCCTCCTTGCATGCACCGCTACATAGACTGAGTCTCCACATAAGTCGATGAGGTAGGCTTCAGCAGCTTCTTGTAGTGCGAGGAGGGCCTGGGCAGTCCAGCGATCCGGTTGTTTCGCGTGTGATGTATCTGGAAACTGGGTCCTGTTGTTCCTGATCAGTATGCCCTCCATGATCTCCCGCACCAACTTCTGGAATGGAGCCTTCGGTATCAGGAGGTGAGTGGTCTTCTAGTAGTGGCGGATCTCGCGAAGAGCTACTGTGCCTGGCTTCCATCGACGCTTGCAATGCTGGTGTCGTGGTGGTGGTGGTGGAGCTAGAGGACTTGGCTGCCGTATGCAATTGCTTGGTGCGTACCATGTCTTCTAGGAGAGAGAACTCAGAACTCAAAAGTGAAATGTGTAAAATGAGATGAAACTTTAAACTTATAGCCAAACTTTTCAAAAACCCTAAAATTTTAATTAATGAATCCACGCTTTGGAAAAATGTCACCAGTGCTCCGATTCACATGAAATTTTACCTGTAGACTCCTCAAGGACACATCAACCACCCAAAAAAAATTTGGCCCCAACAGAAGCCTCTGGATCACCTATCAACAGGTGACCCAGAGCTTCTGATGGGGCCAAATTTTTAATACAAATTTTTCTAATGCCCAGCATGAGGGTGAAGTTTCACCAGATTCCGATTTATAAATTGGACGGTTCAATCTTTTTTTGAAAATGCGTTAACTGCATTATACTGCACTGATAATGTATTGTTAACCTCGCAACTGTAGATTAAATGTACTGATAATGAGTGTGCGCAACTGCAGATTAAATGTATTTTCAACCTCACAACGCGAAACATTGGAAACTTAAAAATTGACAAAAAATAAATCATGGGTAAAATGGAATATCGCATATCGGATATACTGTTGCCAAACCACTAAATATAGTAAGGATGTAGTGCATCGGCCCATGTACAACCGATCACCGACGTGTACGTGGTTGCTCATTGAATTTATCCTCAACAAAACTACTTACAAAATTGGAAACTTGAAAATTCACACAATGCGAAACATGGTCAAAATAGAATATCACATATTGGATTTAGCATTGCAAAACTATGAAATACATGGTAGATAGTGCATCGCACCAAGTACAACTAGAGCTAGGGAAAATTTAGCTCCATTTTGCAGGCCACTACTATCAAATACTTGAAGGTCTACTGGAAAGATAACCCAAAACTAAGCTCCTTACAATCTACAACCAAACCTGAGCTAAAAACATAGATCCAATTACAAGGTAGCTTCTCAAAGCATATTGTTGACATTAAGATTAAATGCATCCTTGTTATTGCGGATCCTGCGAACAAGAACCAGATCTATGGGCTTAATAGTGATACGTCGGGCATGAATGGCTAAAAGTTGAGCATCACCCATTAGATCAATCAAGTAGCTTTCAGCTGCTTCTTGGAGAGCAAGCAAGGCTTGGCTTGACCATCGCCCCACATTCCTTGCCTGGTTCCTCGAAAAGAACTTGTGATGATGCCCTGACTGTAGATCTTGCAGTATTTCTCGCACCAACCTAGAGAATGGTGCCTTAGGAATAATCAAGTCGGCACTCTTCTGGAATTTCCTTATCTCGTGTAGCGCAGCTATGCCTGGTCTCCATCTTTGCTTTTTATGTGTTGGAGGGCGTGTATTACGAGCTGGAGCAGTAGTGGGAGGTGGAGCAGCTGGAGCATGTGGACCACCATTTCTGGACAATGGCGAACCATCATTATCGATCACACTAGGGCCACCATTGTTGGCCACAGTAGCGCCACCATTATTGGCTGCAGTAGGGCCACCGTTATCGATCACCAGGGGATCTTTGTCACTCACAGTACGCTCACTAGATTCGAAAGAGTGTTAAGCTCTTGCTCTCGCAGGCACCTTTTTGATAGGAAGCTTCGAACGTGCCATGGCTGTGATGATAAAGGATAGAAAGGTGGAGGGTAGAGTGGAGAGCAATGGGAAAAAATGAAAGGAGAGACGACTTAAATATGAAACTTTCAAACTTACTGTGGTGTAAATGAATTTTAAATTTATCATTTCATTTCATTTCTCCACCCCATCCCTACCTCTCTCTATCTCCTGACACCCCCCCTCATGCCCCCCTCTCTCTCTAGGCCAGTGAATGTTCCAATGTTTGGAATTTTCATATCTTTGTCTTGGGATTTCAAAATCGACTTTTCATAATTAAAAAACAAAGTTCGAAATCGACTTTGAAAAACATAGTGACAAACCTTTGAAATTTTAAAGAAAATTTATAAGACATCTCATGTTAGAGATATGAGTATTGATGTGTCATATCCTTGGGACTTGTGCTCTCTTGTGGACTCTAAATGCATCAAAATTATTATCTTTATCTAGGTCTCCATTTTTTGCCATCTCTCTCTTGGGTTGCCAACCATTCTGTGTGCCGTTGTCTAGCTGTGTTGTTTTCATATCTTGCTTTTCTCACTTCATATATTTCCCTACTTATAGATTCTACTTGAGATGTTTTGGACTTCTTTTCTTTTTCCTCGTATCATATCTCTAGTCTCCTATACCACCATTGGAATAATTGCCTCATAGAATTGGAATCATTGATGCCACCTCCATGATCAGTTGCCTTTTGAAAAGCACAGCGAGCTTGCCAGTGAGATCTTTCCATGCCTTGAGTTGACCATATTGTGAAACTTCCTTGATCTGCAAAGTATGGACCATGTGCTTCAAGTATATGCTACACAAGAAAAGAGATTAGAAACACAAAGTAATTCTAAATGATGATTTTTTTTTTCAATGGTGATAATACTGACCATGTCGTGTGTTATGCTATTTGTAGTCCATGCCTCCACCATGGACTTATGAAATTTAGCAACTGTCTCTTTAAATGCATTGGCATCACCATCCATAAACCTCAACTTCTGTAAGAGAGCTGCTAATCTATCTAGGTGTATCCACACTTCTGCCTTCGCAATCCTCGTTCGTCCCCCATTGTTCCAATCTGAAATAGCAAGGTGTAACTTTTTCCATGCTTCATACTTCTCTGGTTGTTTTACTAGTATATTGCCTTCCTCATCTCGAGGTGGAGATAAAAACTTCCTAGCCTTGGGTCCACCAAAGCATGGTTTACAAGAAACATTTCCACTCTTCCCCGATTTTTTCTCATCCTTTTTTATTTCTACTTGGCCTCCGTGCAATCCAACTTTAGAGAGGACTTGTTCTACCTTCTTGCATGTAGCATCAGATTCTGACATGGGCTGCATCTTGTATGCAAAGCATATATATTCATATACTAGCTTCTCAATTATTCTAACCAAAAAATGCAATGTGCAAAAGTGAACCCTTGTTAGTGGTATTTCCAAAATAGGGCGCCAGTTTGGATCCACTGGAATTAGCATTCCATTTCTCATGACTTTCTGATCACGTGTCGGAGCACCCTGTTGTCCTGCCTTGGCAAGCCATTCTTTCTTTCCATCTTTCCCTTTCTTCCTAGTTTGCATGCAGTATATGCACGGAAATTTTGCATTTGCTGCATTTGATAAACCAAACATACACTTCAATGTTTTTAAATCACCTGCAAGATGCCATTCAACTTGATAGTCCCCAAACCCCTCAACATGTAAAACTGCTCCATTATTTTGCTGTTGAATAACACTGGGTATATTAGTGAGGTTAAAAAAAACTTTAAGTACTTCATGGTCCTCCTTTGGTACTTCAAATGCTGCAAGCCACCATATTTCATTCTCCGATTGTACACTGAAGTATAAAGGATGTTTTTCATCGATGTTGGGATCCAATGCTCGATTCATAAATGTTATACTCACACGCTCCAGTTTTTTCCCCTTGATAATCTCACTCTCATCAAGTTTGAGGACAAACTTAAGCTTGTCTCTACATTCTTCCATAGACATATTGTAGAACTTGACCATAGCAATCTGAACCCTACATATATCCAATACAAAGTTGTTGGATGCATTCAATACAAAGGCAACTTCTTTGGAACCATACTTCAATATGTGTGTGTGTTCCAGATGCGTAGGCTCACCAATTAGTTCTAAAACTTTCTCATTTAGTTGTTTTCGAGCCTTCTTCACGTGAAATGGTTTTGGCAAAGGCATTACTCGCTTAGTATTGAAGACTTGCTTAAAACCTGTATCCAATTGTTGATAGAGCATACTATATGACTCAGAACTCATTCCCACCTTGTCACATAATCCTTGAGCATCTGTAGCAGTAAACAAGTTGCTCACATCCCTAAGAGGTTCACTAGCAACACCATCCACAATCTCCCTGAATTTACGATTTTCCAATGCATTTTTTACCATATCCTTGCTAAGGACTTTGGCAATAGTATCATTCTCTGCATGAGGAAACATATTTCTCATTGTAGTAGATTGAGCATATATCCGTCTATGATATTGTCCACTTCCTTTGGCTAATTGGTGAATTGGTTTAACGGATCGGATGCGCCGACGTGCCTCTTTGGTTTTTAAAGTGGGCCCAATTTCCAAAGTTTTTGTGAGCTTCCTCTCTATGTTTTGATTCTCCTTCTCCAAGTCATTGACTTTAGACTGTAACTCCATATTCTGCACGTGTGTAGCATGCATAGCATCTTCAATGACAGACATTGCTTGTTGTAGGTTCTGGTTCTCTCTATCCTTCTCAGCCAATAATCTATCCTTTTCCATCAAAGACTGCATATTCCCTTGTAATCTTGTCTGCATATTTGTCAAGGTTTGATGAGCCCCTGCTAATCCTTGTGTGACAAGTCTACATGTGTATCCATACAATCCTTCATTGCCTTCACAAGCAAACTTTACAAATGATGTAAGCCCTTCAAATTGTGGTAGCCTTCGAGTGAGTGGATCGGGTGGATAAATGCACCCATCAACCCAAAGGTCCACATTTTTTTTCCCTGCATTTCTTTCTTGTTGCATCCTGCATCTTATTGCATCATCTCTTTCCACAGTTCTTTTGAACATTGGTGCATATTCATCCTCCAATTGAAGTGAATATCTCTCTTTCTCTTGGTACATCCTACACCTGCATTCTGCAAAAAAAAAAGTATGCAAATGTTAACTTGGATTAACATTCAAATCGCAGAACTACACCCCTTTGATTCACTATATCTGTGTTTTTTTTAAAACCCAGTTGGTTCTTGTCTCTTTCTCTTGCTTTCAGTCTTGATAGACCCTAATCAACCCCTAATCAGCCTGTAATCTTGGCTTTTAATCTACCTCTAATTAGCATCAAATCTTATCTTCTGTTCTATCCAAAATACTCTCTCTCTCTCTCTCTCTCTCTCTCTCTCTCTCTCTCTCTCTCTCTCTCTCTCTCTCTCTCTCTCTCTCTCTCTCTCTCTCTCTCTCTCTCTCTCTCTCTCTCTCTCTACAAAAATTCATCAAGGAAACCCTAAACACATTCATACCGAAGTTTGGCTAGTGGAAAACAATAACATCATCTTATCTTCTGCCCTAATTTACTATATGTCACTCTATCACTTATTTTCTTTGTTCATCTCACACATTCCTCTTTGTCCCCCCCCTTCTCCCCTCCTCTCTCTCTCTCTCTCCCCCTCTCTCTCTCTCTCTATGAATTGATGCTTAAGGACTGAACAACAACTGTGAAGAATAATAACATCACAAAGATTAAAAGAATAAAGATACCTCCATTATTACTGGATTGCTTGTAGTATAGACTGTTGAAGACGGAGATTTCTTACTGCATATTTCTGAAGAGGAAGATGGCTTGTAGCAGGGTAGAGTGTGTTGTAGATAGAGATTATTTGATTTCAACAAATGGTATAAAAACTACTCCTCAATGCTGCTTCAGAAGAACTCGTATGCAAGAAACCATATTTTGGAGGGAAAGAGAAGAATGCACAAAATTTGGGACAAAACTAGAGCTTTCTGAGGGAATGAAAAAATGCCCAGAAATAGGTATATACTTGTCCAAAAAAGATGAAAATTTACAAGGAAACTCTCGAGTCAAAAAGGTGTCTCTGGGTAAAAAATAATCTTAAAATATGATGTGTACATCATTTTATATCGTTTTTTAACTTCCGCCCTTTTAAGAAGCGAGAATGAGAATGATTCTAATATATTTTAATGTTGAAAAGTCATGAGGGAATTAAAGAGTCATGTATCAATGATTGGCTGCGTTTTTAGAAAAAATAGAATTGTATTTTTTTAGTTATGAGGATTTTGAGAAAAAGTGACCTTATCCTGCAGTTTGGGAATAAAATAATAGGTGAAATCTATTGAAAACACAAAAACGAGATTTGCTTGATTGTAGAAGATCTCTTTTTATAATATTATTTTGGAATCTCTTTTTAGAGAGAGAGAGGTGAGAGAAACCCCTTAAGGGGCAAAAAAGAGAGTCCATATTTCTCCTAATGATTTTCAGCATGGCATAAACATCCCTCTTTTGTTTCCTTTCTGTCCTTGGTACCAATCCCAAAGCCTTCTCCACCAAGGCTGGATCCAACCGGACTTGTACCTGCTTTGCACCCTCTCCTCGGCCCACGACTTCTATGTTGTGGATGGTTCGGAACTTGAGCTGGCCGAAGGCGCGACATTTTATGTTCCTGCCATAATTACACTCCATAGAGATCACATCATCTAAGCATCAAGGACTTGATGTATTTTGCATCATTGAGGCATAGGTGATCTAAATACCTACTAAACCATGTGTAACAGTAGTATGTATGCTATATACAACATATACCAGCAGAGTGCAAAGCTCCAATGAAGTCCAAAAACACACTCCCAATGCTAGGGAATTAGTCAATGACTTTGCCAAGTTTTGTCAGTAAGTGCTCAATGCCAATGAGGCCTCATAGGCTGCTGTATATGTCAAATAATACTATCAAGAATATGCACACTTTTCTTGGTCCACACTAGTTTGTTATGATTTTTGGTCACAATAGGCACAAGCCAATGCTTCAATACATGCTAATGAATCCATTTTGTATGCCTTCCATTTTTCATGTTGTTTGAGTGATGATCGAAGAAGACTTAAAGACTATTATGGAGCCCATTGAAGAAAGTGATGAGGAGTAGAAGAAGATGTCTACCCCATCATGTTTTCTTTTCCTAAAGATGATTCTAGGGGCATTGAGAGGGAGAAAGAGGAGAGAGAAGTCTGCATAAGAGAGAGAAGAAAGAGTGCAAAAGAGAGAAAAAGAGAGTTACGAGGAGAGAGAAATACTAGAAATGAAGAGAGAAAGATAAGAAGAGGTGAGAAGCCATAGAAGCTATGAGCAAGGTAATGAGGTAAGAGACTGCAATGTACTAATGCTTCCAAAAAGATGTGAAAATTTACATATCTCTCCCTTTTATGCCTATGTCAATGTGACATGGTATTATTATAATTTCTACACTAAACATCTATTCTTCCCAGCTTCTTACAATACAAAAGAACAGACCATGTTGAACCAAATCTTCCATAACTTCCGGTAGAAGTATCCAAACGAAGTGTGCCACATGTCAAAACATAGCTCTTGAAGAGTAATTTGACCCTATAGAGGTGGCATAATTCCAAAAATCGGGTAGAATAAAAACTATTCTAAAACAGTCTATTGTTAAGACATTATTTGCATCATAATTGGCTCCATAGTCAATATGCCACTAATGTGTCCCGTAGGTAAGGAAACTCATCTAGTATAGAATCAAGCCTCCAAGAAGCTTCTCCAATGGCAAACCTCTCCACTTAATCAAATATTTAATGATAGAGCGAGAGCAAAGCTTCTTCTCACATTGACCTATGACAACATCAGGGATGTACTAAATAAGACCTTCTTCATCATCAATAGGTAGCAACTCATCAGCTATATCAATGGGATCGCCATAGAAAGGCTTGAGCTTACTAACATGAAATACATTATGAATCTTAGTGGAAGGGCGTAGCTCCGTTCAATATGCCAAGTCTCCAATGCACTTTAGGATCCTATAAGGTCCATAAAATTTGTGAGCAAGCTTATTACTGGATCCATCCTTCAAGGTAGAATATTGAGACTTGGGCACCTTTAACAAAACTAATTCTCATTCTTGGAACTCTAAGGGTCGCCTCTTCTCATTTGCATATATCTTCATCTATTCTTGGGCTTTCCTAAGATTCATCTTACACTATTGAAGAAGGATCTACATTCTTTTCAATTCTTCTTTTCCATGAGGATTGATTCTTTCATTGCAAATGACTGTGGGTAAGGGCACCTTATAACCATACATAGCCTCAAAGGGTGAAACTCCAATGCTAGCATGAGTGGAGTTATTGTAGGCAAACTCAGCCAAGTGTAACCAAGAATCCCATGAATTTTGCATATCATAATAGAAATAGCAAATATAAGTCTCCAACCACTTATTTACGCTTTCTGTCTGCCACCATCAGTTCGTGGATGGTAGGCTATAGAGGAAGCAACTTAGTGCCCATGGATGTGAATACCGCCTATGAAAAGTTACTTATGAACTTTGAATCTATGTCATGAACAATCACCTGCGATAATCCATGTAATATAAAAATCTGATCCATAAATTGACTAGCCACTTGAAAAGCAATAAACTAGGTCTTGGTTGGAATGAAATGGGCTGCCCTGGTGGTTCTATCCACCACCACATATATACTATTCCATCCCTTTTTAGGTAGTAGGCAAGCCAATAATGAAGTCCATAGTAATGTATGTCCATTTGCCCATAGGAATAGGTAATACCTGCAACAAACCACCTGGCTTATGGGTGTTGTCCTTATTCTACTGACAAGGCATGCACTTCATGACAAAATCTTTGACATCTTTCTACAATCATTTCCAATAAAAGATTTAATTAATATTATCATGGGTTTTAAAAACTCCAAGGTGTCTAGCTAAAGGTAAATAATGCAACTCCATAATTTTCCGTTAAAAGAAGAAGTAGAGGGAATAACAGCCATGCCATTTAACCAAATCAGACCATTTTTAAGTTGATAATGTGAGTTATCTTCCATGAGAACTTGCTGTAATTTCTGAAAAACATGGCTGAGCTCTTCATCCAAAAGATAGGCTTCCTGTAATTCTTCAATCCAGTCACTATGTAGCTCAGTCATAGCTGAAACTTTACACACCCATATACAAGAAAGAGAATGGGCCACTACATTGTCTTTGCCCCTCGTATGAGTGATGTCAAAATCATAATTTTGTAGTGTAGCTACCCACCTACACTGCTTAGGAGTAAGATTGGATTGAGTGAGGAAATACTTTAGGACCCTATTATCGCTTTAAACTCTAAACCGGCTACCATACAAATAATGGTGCCATTTCTTTATCACATGTAAGATAGCCAACATCTCTTGGTTGTAGACATTCATAGCCATTTATTTATCTGTAAGCTTACGACTTTCAAAGGCAATCACTATGTGCTCTTGTAACAAAACAGCTCCTATACCTTAGCCATTGTGGCATCACACTAAATGGTAAACTCCTTCGAGAAATCCATGCATACTAGAATAAGAGCAAAAGTAAGGAGTTCCTTTAGCTGGTTGAAGCTACTATCTGCAAATGCATCCCAAAATAAAGCTTCCTTCTTCAACCTGTCAGTCAAAGGAGCTAAAATAGCCACATAATGCTTGATGAATCAACAATAAAATGAAGATATACCAATAAATCCTCTAAGCAAAGTAGTGGTAGTAGGTGTTGGCCAATCTTTAACACATTGCACCTTCTTGTAGCCTGGATCCCTTTTTCATTGACAATATGTCCCAAGTACTCCACTTCAGTCTGCATGAAAGAGCATGTCTTCTCCTTAGCAAAGAGTCTATGATGCCTCAATACATCAAAAACCTTCCTCATATGTGATATATGGTCTTGAAGGGTCTTACTATAAATCAAAATGTCATCAAATAAGACCAGGACAAACTCTGTAAGGTAGTTGGAGCATTAGTAAGCCCAAATGGCATCACTAGAAAATGGTAGAGCCCTCAATCATTCCTAAAGGCAGTCTTGATTTCATCACCCTCTCGCATATGGATCTAATGAAACCATGACCTCAAGTAAATCTTCATGAAGAATCTAGCCTTCTTAAGCTCATCAAGCAAATAATCAATTTTGGGTATTGGGTACTTGTTCTTCTTCACTGTGATCTTGTTTAGATCCCTATAATCAATACACATACTAAAAGATCCATCTTTCTTTTTTACTAACAAGACCAGAGATACATAAGATGAAGAAATGGGTTCAATGAGTC
This sequence comes from Lygodium microphyllum, assembly GCF_053477565.2. NCBI lineage: Eukaryota > Viridiplantae > Streptophyta > Polypodiopsida > Schizaeales > Lygodiaceae > Lygodium > Lygodium microphyllum. The sequence goes on along the minus strand of NC_141151.1, from coordinate 47,212,042 downwards.
CCATTTCAAGAAGCTCCCTAATTTGCTTGGCTATTTCTTCATGCTTACACTTAGACAACAATCTATAGGGTGGCTTATTAGGCTCCAGATGAATTGGGTGATCTATTGCTCTCTTGGGAGGCAATGAAGTAGATACTTCAAACAAATCCCTATACTCCTCAAGAAGAGCTTTCAAAGCCGTATGATTTTTTGAATTTGTGGATTGACCTTCAATCTCTTTATTCAGGTGTAAAACAAAGATATGTGAGCACCTCTTGTACTCCTTTTTGCGTTCCTTGTAAATGGATGAGCTCTCCATCAACAGTGAACTCCATATACAACTGTGAGAAATCCATAGTAATTTTTCCCAATGTCATCAGCCAATCACACCGGAGTACAATATCTATGGGCCCCATTTCCAAGGCTATCAGGTTTACTTTTACATCATAATTTTCAGCCAGTTTGTAAAGAAACTTATGGGCATATTTGAGTGTTGATTTCTTCTTCAACATTGGCTACTTGAACTCTTATGGGCTGTTGTAAGTCATGGGGAAGACAATTCAACTTATCCATAGTGGACTTATTTTGTTGGGTAGACCATGGATGAGGAACACATGGGCGAACGAGCAACCATCTCAACTATGCAGAAAGGTGATTCTAAGACCTTGCCAAATTATACTCTTCTCACAAAGTACATCCCTTGTCTAGAGGACAAGTGAGACTAGATGCACATTCTTACAACCATTAACTTACCCTTCTTAAATGATCAAGATTACTATAAGCAAGTAGTTGATCAAGTAAGGCATGTAGCAAAACAAGAGAGGGTGGTAAACACCTCAAACACTGCATTGCCATCAGCCCCAATATGCATGTTGGCAAGAAGTCCAAATCTAATGCCTCACTTGACCTATTGAGTGTTTGCCAACAAACTAGAGCTAATAAGGATCTTAGAGTTTCTAAAAAGAGAATTTTGAGACAATGCTATTGTAAAATTGAAACCTGTTGAGGGACTTTGAGATGCTTGAAAATGGAGGTGGAACAAGATGCATGACCCAAATCTTATATACAATTGGACCCTTCTAGATGAGAGCAATACCCTAGACCATAAGATGCCTTCTGATGATGAACCTACCACTAAAATGGACACAAAAAGTGCTTATATTAACTATGAATCTGGGGGAGAAGCCTCAAGTAATGAGCTTGATACCTTCGATTGTGACATCGATGGGTATATAATAGCAAATCATTGTTGACTCTAATCCTACAAAAGCACCTACATTACTCATTGATGGAATTTAAAATGGATGTTGACTAGAATCAGAACGAGCAAGGAGGGCTCACGAATTGGAACCAGTTGCATTATATGAAGTTAGAGTTGAATGCAAGCTACAACTATGGGATGAAATGCCCTCATTCAGTGAGAAAAGTGAATGTGACTATGAGTCATAGGTCATCTCGGATAGTGATCCCAAAATTCCATCATTGCTTTAGACCCAATGCACCAAGGAAGACCTTCTAGTCCACATGTGGTGCCAAAGGTTAAAGGAGGAAAGAAAGAAGACACCCAAGAATTCAAATATTTGATAGATTGGTGTGAAGTACCAAGAACAAATCAATTAATTAACAAAAGAACATGCAAAGGTAAAGAAAGTCAACTTGGTTGGTAAGGGCAAAAAAACCTTGATACATATTCATAGAGTTGACAACCTAACCAAGGAGGAGGAGACCAATCTAGTGAATCTCTTAAAATATTTCTAATATGTGTTTTCTTAGTCTAGGAAAGAGCTCAAAGGGATTGACTTTAGCATCATCACCATAACATCCCTATGGTACTAGACGCAATGGTGGTGAAACAATGACTATATGCAATGAACCTAAAACATGTGCATGCTATCAAAGATGATATAGATAAAAAATTTATTATAAAATTTATTTATGAAATTGAGCACACAAACTGGGTTTCGTTTATTATCATCGTGCTAAAAAGAAGGGTGAGGTTAGAGTATGCATTAACTACAAAAAAGTCAAATCAATAGGGATGATTATCATTTACTAGCGATGCTACCTACCTTTCTCATCAATCACATTAGGCTCTACTAATAGACAAGCCCTATGCAACTAGATGCATAGGCTAATGTTTATTAGGTTTTGTCTTTAGTTTGACTTCTTAATGGTTGTGAGAAAAGAAAACAACACTATATTGCTAGATCACTTGTCCCAAGAAGCTAATAGAGAATATATTTATAAAGCAATTATTGCCACATATTGGGCTAATAACATTGTAGAAGTATTAGAAAAAACAATACCTGATCAACCAATAGAGAAGGCTTAGTTTTGTCACTTTATTCTCAAAGTGCAACCCTATTAGATAATTGTTGGGCAATTGTACCAGCTTGTTGGCCAAGACAATGTCATGGGATTTTTGAGCTAATCTTTGAAAGTGGATGATTACATGTACCTCACAAAGTTCTACACACTACCTTCAATAAATGAGGATACATGCTTATGGGAGATTTACTCAATGTACTAACTCAATTTATATGCAGCCTTCAGTGTTCAGAAGTCATCTATGGGGTCAAGTCAGGAGGAAGACTCAATAAATCAAGGTTACATGGAACACAATGTCTGGTTTAGGGGGGGAGCCTTGGAGAACTTGGGCAAAGGGGAAAGTGAAGAAAAGGGAGAGAGAGTTTGGGATAGCAAAGACATGGCTAAAATCGAGCACAAAGAGGGTAAATCAAGCCTAGAAAAAATGTGGATAATAAGGGGGCTGAAAACTCATGCAAGTTGGAGGCTTTGATGAAGACAAATTGGGCTAAACACTCATGGACCTTCAAGATATAATTTGGGGCAACAAAGGACTGATTTTTTGGCTCTTAGGAGCTATGGGAAGTAGGGAAAAATAGGGTATTTGGATTGCATAGTTTTGTCTTGAATTTCAACCCGGTTAAAGACAATTTTAGGATAGATTTATATTCCTAAATATCTACTATTGTAGGTGAGTCTTGACACTAAGAACATAGAATTTTTATTAGGAAATTAAAGATATTTTATGTTGAATAGTATTTGGATGGCTATATGTATCATTTAGATTGTTTAGAGTAATCCAAAAGCATTGTTTTGACCAAAGTATTTTGTATTACTAGTATAAGCTCCTATTGGGCTAAGATAAGAGTTTGAGCCATTGTCTCAGGAAGAGTTTTGTTTAAGCTATTGATTTGGATACAAAGTTTATTGGCATGACTAAGTTTATTTAGTTGTACAGGGAAGAAATCATTAAGAGTTGCATTTATTGAGTGGAATTCTTGTTAAGAGAACTTGTTAGAGTTTTCTTTGATCTAATTGAAAGAATTTGTTGACTCTCTTCTCTCTCTACATCCCTTTTGTCCTAAAGCCCTATGGTTAGGCCTTCTATGCTACATGCTCCAACATTGGTGAGCCTAACATGAAGGCCATCGAAAGGATTGCAAGCATGGGTGATGTAATAGGTTTTGGTTCTTCTACAAGGACTAGTGATGAGATGAGGCAAGTGTGATTGCTATTGTATTAGCAATGGTAGCAATAACAACAATGGCTAGATGAAGATAAGCATGAGTCTGTGGCCATAAATACTTTGTTGGCAGTTTAAGTAGTTTAATGGTCATAATATATCAACTTATTTGCAGTTGTATGCATCAAAAATGGATTTTTTGGGATTCCATAGTATGCATGGAGTTGATATTACTTATCATGTAATCACTCAAAGAGCGGGTTTTGGCATTTTATAGGTAAGATTCAAACTGGATAGAGTTTAAAAAGGATTTGAGAGAAGATATTTTTCCAAAAGATACTAGTTTGGTTACACGCATGATATTTATGGATTGTGTAGAGAGATGCAACAAAGGTATTGCAGCCACTACATTGCTTGCAAGAATTTGAGAGTGGCTATCCATGATACTATTGAACAACATGCTTTAGAGGGTTAGAAGGTTGAATTGTTTTTGAAAGCCATAGATTTTCCCTTGCAAGAAAGATTGGGGGACCATTTAGAAGATGAGACAATAGAGACAACTGAAAACAGATTGTCACATGTAATTGATGTTGTTTACAGGATTGTTAAGAGGAAAATAATGAAAACGAGACTATATGTAGAGACTATGCTTGCCACCTCTAACCAAGAATCTACAGTGAAACAATATTTCTAAAATGAACTAACCAATCACTTTTTCACGTGCATCCATGCTCAACGCACATCATTTAAACAAAATAAAATAAATATGTTGTTCACATTGCACATGCTTCATGTGCTAAACTCACACATTGTAAATTGTAATAAAATGAACTAGCTATCACTCTTGCATGCGCTGGTAAAAAAGCACTCCACACAATAATTTATAAAAATGAATATGCATTTAGAGACCCTTGAAGTCTAGGTTTCGTTTAATGCACTGCAAACACGTAATAATTTTCTTTAATGTATAAAAGGAACCATTGTTTTCTTTTTAAGGTTGATCACCAAATAAAATAATTCATCCATTGATAATAATTTGTAAAATTCACCTACCATTAAATTTGAAACTATCTACACTACAATCCATCATCTCATCAATGAATGCGCTACACGGATATGAGGGTGATGTAGTCTCTTAATCAGTCTTCGTGTTCTCAGGTGCAGTCCCGATCTTGGTTCTGTAGTGTTAGTGTGGTGAAGTTTGTTGTGTTTCTAGTATTTTGGTGGTCATGCTAATGTAGTCCTAGATACGATGTGTATATTTTTTTAAATTTTCTTGCCTGATATGGGGGGTCAGGGTGCCTGTATATTTGCATCTCATGAAGCTATTGGTTGCATATGTGGATAGGTCATGTTGAACTTTTTCTAGGATGTGATTTGCTTGGGGTGGTCTTTTGTGTTATATACGACTACTACTTTGTCAAAATCTTATCTATTTTTTATTTTACTATTTTTTAGTTCTCCTTTGTGTCTGTCTATGTGGTGGGTGTACTTTTTCTCATCTGAATAGCATCTTAAACTCCTCCCCTAGTCCAATATGTTCTTTTGGTCAGCTTCATGACTACTCTCAATTGTTGGAATCAGATCTTATTACTAAGGCCAGCCTATGCCATTTTGTGGCCCTCTCATTGCCACTCATTCTCGATTACTCTACCTCGTATGATGAGTTATTAACCTCCTATAGCAAGCAGTTTGGTTTTGTCTATGGTACCACTATCCTGATGACACCTCAAGGATTGGTTGCCTCTTTCCCACTATGGGGAGACCTTTCTAGCAGCCACCAACTCTTTTCTATTGAAGATATTCATTAATCTCCTACAAAGATAGACCAAGGACTTATTGGATGCTAAACGGGTCAGTTCCTTCAGGATAGGTTCATGCCTGCCACCAAGACTCCATCTAGTTACATGTCTAAGGAATTATTCATTGCTTCCAGAATGGTGCTCAAGGGCATGACCATTGATTGGAGTTCTTATCTCCTTGTCAAAATGGATTAACACTTTATATCAAGGTTAGTAGGGGTAATGTGACTAATGTCACTTATGGGTCTTACTTGTAAGTTTTCCTGACATACTCGGCCCTTGGCAAATGAAATTTCACCGCCTCTTGAAAATTCTCCAGTGGTTCCCTTTTCTCCTATTGAAATTTCTAAACCTATTCCCTGAAGATCATGACTCCCCTCCTTCTCTAGTCATTTAGAGGAAGCACTTAAAGCATGTGATTGAAACAATTTCTACTCTAGTTCCTCCAGTGTCAGTCTCCTTGCTACCTCAAGTAAGTATCATTCTTGCATACCTTACCTCTACAAATTTATTTAGGGCACATAGAGATGGTAGTTTGGACATATCAATTCCTTCTCTATATCACTTTGGTAATAGGAGACACCATTCCTTATATATCAATGGATACTTCTGAGCAACGGGGAGATCCAACTCTAGAGGTAGAGAGTCATGGTAATCTCAAAATACAAATGAGCACTCCCATAAGGACAAGGACTATCACTACTATGGTAAATATGGGTATATTGCTAAGGATTGCTAGAAAAAATAAGTGAATCAAAAAACTAGAGGCAAGCAATAGGGGTCATTATGCTTCATCTATCCATGTTGATGATGATAGTGTTGACACATTGTTTGATATGACCTATATTCAAAACAATGCCACTAAGGACCATAAGTCAGATGATGTATGGCACATTGACTCGAGGGCTTCCAATCACATGATTCCACATGGAGAATGGTCTATTTAGATTATTCTTGACAATTTTGGTGGCATCCTCCTTCTTGACCTTTTCTTGGTCTATTTTCTTTGTATTTTTGTTTGAGCCCTTTTTTTAGGACTTCTTGGTAGCCTTACATTCCCTATCCCACTTTATTATTTAGTTTTTAGACCTTAAGAGATAAAAAAATTTGAACCTCTAAGTGAATGTATCAATGCCCATCTCATGATTTTCTCATTAGGTATCATTGCTCATAAGGCAATCTATAAACATATATGTTATGCCATAATATTTGAACCTTAAATATTTAAATTTTTTGTCATTAGATTCTTCTTAATAATCAATTTCTATGTCTTTGGAGAAGTGAAGGCTCTTTATGCTAGGAAAAATGAACACCTCTTAGCCCTAAAAATCTTGGAAAGCCCTTTTTGATTTTCTTATAAGTTTTACTCTTCGTGATGGTTAGAAGAAGAATTTGCATGATGTCTTGTATGTTCCTTCCATTACTAAGAATCTACTATCAGCTGGGCAAATGGCAGTAGACCTAAGTTTGCAAGTTCAATTCAATAAATATGGTTGTTTTATTGAGGAGTTTGAAAATAGTTGTAAGCTGATAGCTAGAGGTAGAAGATATGGTTAGAAGAAGAATTTGCATGATGTCTTCTATGTTCCTTCCATTACTAAGAATCTACTATTAGTTGGGCAAATGGCAACAAAGCTGAGTTTGCAAGTTCGGTTCAATAAATATGGTTGTTTTATTGAGGAGTTTTTGTAACACCCCTATATAAGCCCGCACGGGAACCACCCCCCCAAAAAAACAAATTAAAATATTTCAAAAAAATTTACCTTTCCCCCCTTTTGTCACTGACAGGTGGCAGGGAGGAGTGAAAGATGACGGGCAGAAGTAGGAGGAGGATGATAACGTCAGGGGGAGGAAGAAAGAGGGCGATGTGGCGTAGATGATGAGGAAGCTCTCGAGGAGGAGAAGGGGTAGACTGCATGGTGGCAAGGAAAAGCCGAGCTGACCAGGTGGAGGGAAGGGCCACCATATCATGTCGTCCCCCCCAAAAAAAATAACAAACCTCCCTCCCCATTATAAACCCCCCCTCATCACAAGGGGGATAGAATGCCTTGACCTGCTGCTGCATGGGCACACAGAGAGAGAGAGAGAGAGAGAGAGAGAGAGAGAGAGAGAGAGAGAGAGCCTTGTGAAAGGGTCTCCTTCTCTTCCCCTCCTTGGAGGGTGACCACATGCGATTATCCTTATCCAAGTCCCTGCAAGCTTATTTCTCTCCCCCCCCCCCCGGTTGTAAGGAGAAAGGAAAATGTCTAAACGGGTTGGACGTTGTCCAAGGGGGAGAGAGAGAGGGCTCTGGAACTATTAAAGCCCCTAGCTTGAGGAGTTTGATGATCAACACACTTAATGTCAAGCTCGGGAAGAAGGACAGGCATGGAACCCAATAGAAGCACTCCGAAACCAAAGCATCCAATTGCAAGTGTAACGCCTATTCCATCCACATCACATGCTTTCCAGATGCTATCTAATTCATAGGCTGGTTGGACCATAATTATTGCTAGAGTAGGTTGGACTGGGCTTCAAAATTGGCAATATTATTCCTAGAACCAATTGATAAACCTATAACCTAGGTATTAATCCCTAAGAAGGTAATTACACTCCTTGGGAGAAAAAAAGGCTATGGACTATATCATTCCTTGTAAAGCATTCAAATGGAATTGTTTTGGTTTATGTTAAAATATTGTGAGATAGACTTTGTTGCTAGTTAAAAGTAGATTGTTTGCCTTAAATCTCAATTGAAGTGGGAGAACTCCTTGAGGGGGGAAAGTTTGCTTGATCCTAGGCTTAACAGACATACAAGGGTTGAGGACTAAAACTAGGACGCCTTGAGATTCATCCGATAACTACTATTTTTATCAAACCTACTCGGGAATTGGGCTAGGTACAAACTACAGCTCCAAGCTTCAAAGGCAAGTAGAGAACTCTAGGGATTAGGAAACCCTAAGTTGAAGGAAAGACCAATGCTTTTGTGCTCGTTCGGAAGAAGGTTGGGTTATGTTATGTAGCATATGATGAATGCAGTTATAGGAAAGGGAACACATGATGATGTATGGTATGTTGATTCAGGTGCATCTAATCATATGACCAGTCATGTTGAATGGTTTGGAGAGATGCAAGACCTACAAAATCCAGGTTATGTGTAGACGGGTGATGATTCATGCCACCCAATTTCACACATTGAAAAGGTTCCCTTGTCCTTGTATGATGGCTAGACAAAGAGTCTAACAGGTGTATTACATGTGCCATCAATTACAAAGAATCTAGTGTCTGTTGGCCAAATGGTAGAGTAGGGGTTGCAGATCCGATTCAATACAAAAGGTTGTTTTATAGAAGACTTTAATGATAAGTTCAAGTTGGTTGCAAAAGGAAGTAGAGTTGGCCGAATGTTCACTTTAGATGCTGGAATTCCTGCAATGGATGCTGCTATGTATGCTAATGGAAAATGAGTAGTTGTAGATATTGAAATATGGCATAAACGTATTGGACATGCAAATGTGCAAATGCTGAAATTAATGTAGTCTAGAGGATTGGTTATAGGGTTGCCTTCTTTTAGAGTTGCCGAATTGCATAAAGTCTGTGAAGCATGCCAGTTTGGTAAGCATGTACGACAACCCTTCTTGCATGACAAAGAAGTGAGTAGAAAAATAATTGATGTAGTGCATATAGATATTTGGGGGCCTACACAGAATGTATCTCTTGGTGGTAGCAAATACTTTGTCACATTTATTGATGACTGTTCAAGGAAGTTATGGGTATACTTCATAAAGGAAAAGAGTGATGTGTTTGAGCACTTCAAATCTTTTAAGGCAGCTGTTGAAATAGAAACAGGCTTAAAAGTGAAGTGCTTGAGATCAAATGGAGGGGGAGAATACCTCTCTAATGAGTTTACTGGCTTCTTGAGGACTCATGGGATAAAGAGGCTATTTACTTGCAGGTATACCCACAGCAAAGTGGGGTTGTTGAAAGAAAAAATAGGCATATTGCAGAAGTCGCACGGGCATTAATGGCTGAAAAGAATATGCCCAAACATTTTTGGTGTGAGGCTGTCCATACTGCTGTCTACATTATGAACAAAACTCCCACAGCTGCAGTTCATGGGATGACTCCTGAAGAGTGCTTTAATGGCAAGAAGCTCGATATATCACACTTGAAGGTATTTGGATGTGTTGCGTATGTTCATGTGCCAGATGAGCTACGAAAGAAGCTTGATCCAAAGGATGAAAAATATATTTTTATTGGGTACTCTTTAGAGAAGAAAGGGTATTGATGTTATAACCCTGTCATAGGTGAGTTCAGAGTGAGCAGGGATGTTATCTTTTATGAGATGGGCAGCTGGTATGCACTTGCTAATGATGTATTAGATGATGATAATGATCATGACAGTTGTGTGCAGAAAGAAAAACAAGAATCACAGAGTCTTAGTGGACCAGAAACATCATTTGGTACTATACCTACAATGAGCCCTTGGTCTGGGAGACTAAGGAGTAGCCCCACATCTTCAGGTGGATCTATAAGTGTTGCAAGGAAGGACAAAGGAAAGAAGAAAGTGCTAGATGGTAGTGATGTATCTACCAGTCATTTGGGATTTTATGGAGATTCCAGTGGTTTAGAGAGCTTGGATGATGAGCTTGGTATTCCTTCAGTAAAGACACCAGGTGCACAGAGAGCTCATAGTAATGTAAAGGCTCCATTGAGTGATCCGATGGTATGTAGATCTAGCAGGGTCAGATACTCGTTAAAAGATTTGGTTTTGAAGGTTATGCAGCTCACCATTATGCTTATATGGTGAAACTAGTTGAGGATGTTGAGCCCACTTGTTTTGAGGATGCTGTTGGTCATGATCATTGGGATGCAGCAATGGATGAGGAGATGGCTGCATTAGAAGCCAATAAGACTTGGGATTTGATACCCTTACCAAAGGGTAAGAAAGCTATTGGCTGTAAGTGGGTTTACAAAGTCAAGCATAATACAGATGGTTCAGTTAGTAGGTATAAAGATAGGCTGGTTGCAAAAGGCTATGCTCAAAGATATGGCATAGATTATGAAGAGACATTCAGTCTAGTTGCTAGGATGGCAATTGTTAGATGTGTGATTGCCTTGGCAGCAAAGCCAAAGGATGGAGTTTGCAACAAATGGATGTTAAGAATGCCTTCTTGCATGGTGAATTGCAAGAATAAGTGTATATGGAGCAGCCAACATGTTATGAGGATTTAGAGCATCCCACATATGTGTGCAGGTTAAAGAAGGCGCTCTATGGGCTGAAGCAAGCACCTAGAGCATGGTTTGACAAGATTGGAGAGTATCTTGTCAATATTGGATTTTGTATTTTTGATGCTGATCTCTCACTTTATATGAAAAAGGGAGATGCAGGTTTGGTCATCATAGTCATCTATGTGGATGATTTGATTATTACAAGTGACAGTGACAATGGGATTGCTGAAGTTAAGGACTTCTTGAAGAAGAAGTTTGAGATGAAGGATTTGGGTGAGCTGAGATACTTTATTGGTATTGAGGTGATCATATGTGATGAGGGTATATGGCTATCCCAAAGGCAGTATGGCTTGGATATGTTATCCAAGTATGATATGACAGCATGTAAGCCTCTTTCAGTACCATTGGAGTTGGAGCAAAATGTGAAGTTGAGTGCTGGCGTTAGGGATGAGATAGAAGACCCTACTATGTTTAGGAGGATAGTAGGGAGTTTGATTTACATGACTATCACAAGGCCTGACTTGCGCTATGCTATTGGCTTTGTCAGTCAGTTTATGCAGATGCCTAGAAAGCCTCATTTGGATGCAGTTAGACATATATTGAGGTATGTGAAGTTCACTTTACATTATGGACTTTTTTATGAGGCAGGTAAGGATGTACATGTCTTTGGATACACAGATGCAGATTGGGCTGGTAGCATGTCAGACAGAAGATCTACAAGTGGATTCATATAAATACAGAGGCTGAGTATAGAGGTGCTGCTATGGCAGCATGTGAGGTGGTATGGCTGCAAAAGTTGTTAGGTGATTTGGACGTGCAGGGAGATGGTCCAGTTGTCATTCATTGTGACAACATGAGCAGCATACAACTAGCTAGGAATCCAGTGTTCCATGCTAGGACAAAACACATTGAGGTGCACTACCACTTTGTGAGAGAGAAGGTACTTGCAAGAGAGATTGACTTGGTATATGTCACCACACAGGATTAGATAGCTGACATTTTCACAAAGGCATTGGGTGCAGAGAAGCTTCAAAAGTTCGAAGCTTACTTGGAGTTGCAGAGATAGAATTGAGCTTGAGGGGGAGTGTTGAGATGGCAAGCTCAACATGTGCAGACATTGATGATGGACCACCTGGGTAGATGAGTCCACATGTCTACACTTAGCACGTTGGTGGTCATTATGATACTCACATGGCCACTGACTTATCACTTATTATATTTAGTTTGTTACACCTACCTATAGTTGGCAAAGATATAGCGCCAGCTGATTAGTGTAGTCAGTTATGCACTGTTTGACTTAAAAGGCCACTTTCCTTTATGTTGTATCTTATCTATTCTTTGTGTGTATTGTATAGTGGGTGAAGAAGAAGAAAAATCAGCAAGAGAAGGTTTTGGCCTCCATCTCTCTTCTTGTGTTCTTGAGTGAGCTTCCTCTTGTGTATACAATGTGTGTTTGGCACAGCAGCTCAAGAAAATCCCCCCATCACATGATTCTTGATAGGACCCACACTTTTACATTACTTCATATTTGATTTTTTACAAGAATTACATTTGCAATGGATCATTATACAAAAGATGTTTCTATGACGAGCACATTTTGGTGACTTTATTTACACAAATTTCTCGGTTATCAAGAGTGGATTTTTAGCAAATCATTAAGAATATATGACAAAAGTCATGGAACACAAAGAGCCTATTATGTTTAGTAAATTTTTCATGGACAAAGATTGGTGTAAGGCAATGGATGAGGAGATGAATGCACTAGCTAAAAATCAAACTTGGAAATTAGTAGCACTACTTGATGGTAAGAAGTCAATAGGATGTAAATGGGCCTATATGATTAAGTGTAAGTCAAATGGCACCATTGAAAGGTATAAAGAGAAGTTAGTGGAAAAAGGATATACACAACAATATGGTCTAGATTATGAAGAGACATCCAGTCCCATTTCCAAAACAGCAACCATCAAGGCTAGTTATTGCATTGGCTGTAGCAAAGGGCTAGAAAATACAACAAATGGATGTTAAGAATGCATTTTTGAATGGAGACTTGGGAGAAGAAATATTTATGGATAAGTCAAAAGGGTGTGTGCATCCTAAGTATATGCACTATGTATGCAAGCTGAAAAATGCACTTTATGGGCTGAAACAAGCTTCGAAAGCCTCACATGCACGGATTAGTACTTACTTGTAGAGCCTTGGATTTGCAATTGGAAAGGCTGACCATAGTTTATTTACTAAGAAAATAGATGTAGGTCTTGTGGTATTAGTCATCTATGTAGGTGATCTAATCATTACAAGTGATGATAATGCTAAGGTACATAATGTTATGGCTATGCTAAAAACTAAATTTGATATGAAGGATTTGGGACAGCTGAAGTTCTTTCTAGGCATTGAGGTTGTGAATTACTAGGGTCCTCCATTAGATCAGAATACTAAGCTAGATGTTAATACTGGAGCTGAAATTTCAAATATTACATTGTATAAGCAGATGGTAGGAAGTCTCATATACCTTACCATTACTAGACCTAATCTCAGCTACTTAGTTGGACTTATCAATTAGTTCATGCAGAAGCCTAAAAAACCTCACTTGGATACAGTGAGAAGAATTATGCACTATGTCAAGGCTACATTAGACTATGGGCTCTTCTATGAGAGTGATAAGCACTTCAAGCTCATGGGGTATACTAATGTGGATTGGGCAAGTTGTCCATATGACAGAAAGTCTACTAGTGGATATGCTTTCAGCCTTGGTAATGGTATGATCAATTGGAGAAACAAGAAGCAACCAATAGTTGCACTCTCTAGTACTAAGGTAGAGTATAGAGGTCCCACATTAGCAACTTGTGAGATTTCTTGGTTGATAAAGTTATTGACAGATTTGGGTATGCAAATAGATGCTCTAGCCACGTTACATTGTGACAATATGGACAACATACTTCTAGCTATGAATCATGTTTATCATGCTAGAACAAATCACATCAAGGTATACTATCATTTCATGCAAGAGATAGTACTGCAGGAAAGATAGATCTCCTGTATGTGAAAATCGAAGACCAAGTAGCTGATATCTTTACCAAGTCATTAGGTATAAGTTTAGTTTCTTTAGAGAGCTTCTTGGAGTACAATGTCCTTCTTGAGCTTGAGGGGTGGTATTGAGAATCAAGCTCTATCGACTCTATAGCTTAGCTATATAGTTTACAATAAGTGAGTCGGTCACTTAACCATAGTTAGTTAGTATGGTCAATTTCCTCTCTTTTTTGTTGTGTGTGACTAAGTCAGTGTATGTTACATTGAGTGATAGAGAATAATGTGAGACAATGAGGGTTCTCTGATCTCTCACTTGATGGCTAATCACTATGTCATTTTTTCTCCCTCTCTATCAATATTTCAGTCTCTATAGTCGAGAAAAGTTTGCATCTTGCTATAGGAAGGAATATGGTGATCTTCCATATGGTCTAATAGTTGCATTTGTTGGGATCAAGTTAAGGAAACTCAGTCCATATCTCATAAGTTAGGATGTTGTAATCCAAACCTTTTTCAATGAGAGCATCAATAATGAGATCTTGCATAGCAATTAACTTGACCCTAAGATATGCTGAAGATATTAACTCTTCATCATCTGGGTTAGTATTTGTGGCTTTGACCTTTTGGATCTTATGTTGAGTAGACCTAGTTAGGGTATGAGTAATAGCCTCATGTGTTGGACAATCATGATACATATAAGCGATGCCCTTGTGTATGTGCTTTCTATTCTTCAAGACAAGATAAAAACTAGAGATACATGGCTTGGATTAGAACTGGAGAGAACTTATATTGCAAGAGCCTCACAACTAGCATTGGCAAGACTAAAGAGCTTGTAGCCCAAGACTACTATTTATAAAAGAGTTGAACAGTTTGAGGTGAAGCTTGATATCATTGATGACATAAGCATCACTAACATAAGCGACCACATAAGTACTTGGTGATGGAAGCACAATTTTAGAACCTTCCCTCAGGAATATCTCCTAAGACTAGGACTAATCGAACAACATGCCCTTTAACTCCTTCCTAGAAGGTGTTTACTTTTGGTGCTCCTAGGATGTGGTCAGGTTGGCCATGCCTAGTTAGGTTGAAGATCTTGCATGTGGATTTTGGTTATTGATCCTTCTGATCCATCCATCTATGTCTTGAAATCTTTCCATAATCCTTTATTTCCTTTGAGTAGCATCCATGCCTTTGTGCATAAAGAGGTCGTTAACTTGAAATAGCCATCGTGTGGAAATCTAATTATGGCATGGTTTGTAACATCATATGCTTAAAGTTCCTTGAATGTTATGATATAAGCACATGTGAAGAGGGCTCATATAAGCCTTTTTAAAGCATTGATTATGGCTATATCCCAAATTAGAAAGAGAATGTGAAAAGAAAGCAAAGATGCAGGTGGCCAAAATAACCCTTAGAAACAAACCGATATCTTGAGTATAAAGAGTGTTACATCAACACCTTGAATTGATAAGTTTGAAAGTGTAGAAGTGGGTTAAGTTCCCAAACACAAGCATTAGCTATAATGATTTGACAATGTAAAATATTGCAGTAAGGATGTCCAAATGGAACCTCAAGATCAAGTACTGGATTTAAACGAGAGTGCTATAGAGATTTCAAGCATTGTGCCTCTACCAACCCCAATAGGATTAAGGACCATTGGAAGACAAGTATTTGACACACTAGTTTAAGAAAAGACACCAATGAGCCCTTACGTGAAGTGGTTGAGTGCAAGGTTGTAGGTGTGGTAAGATGGTACACAAGCCACTACAACTCATCTCGTTGTCTATCACTTTTGCCCATCAAAACCCCTTGTTGTGTATACACGGTGAGTACCAGCTAAGGCCAAAAGAAAAGAGGAGTCATAAGGTTTTTGTGTACATGTGTGTGATTGTGTGTATAGGTATGTGTGCACTCTATGGATTTATGCAATATGCATAATATTGGAAGGCAAGATGCAATTCAAGTCCTATTCTGCAATTAGTGATATGTCCTAGTGTAGAAGTGTCGTATAACTATGCATTTTGCATTATGCACATACATTATACTTTGTGCATTGTGCATTGGTGTGGAGTGCAATGATATTGGGCATTGTAAGGCATCACCCTCCTTCTTCTTGCTTTCCCTTGGTCCCTCTATCGTAAATGGGGTGAGCATCAGATGAAAGAGAGAAGGAGATATCTAACAAGTACATGGGTGTGTTGCAACACTAGGTACAAGATGTTATGTGCATGGTTTGTGTGGGGGTAGAATGCATATATGCACGTATGCATATGCAGCATTAGTGTATGTATGCACATGAGTTGTGCATTGTGCATGGAAGTGGAGTCACATAAAGCTAAAATACTTTAATGCACCTCAAAATTTAGTGACCTTAACAATCAAGAATTTTAAATGGATGTGTTAGAAAACCATGGAATCCATGTGTACTGAACCCACCACAATGCACTTCACCTAGTGCAATGCATCCTTGCACATCCATGTGAACTATGTATTGAATTACTACACTAGTGCACCCTAGTGCACATACACTATACTCCACCCTTGTACACTACACATGAAACACTATGTATTGAATTACTACACTAGTGCACCCTAGTGCACATACACCCTTGTACACTACTACACATGAAGCACTATGCATAGTTAACCAATGCATTCCCTTCACAAAGCCTAGTACCCAGCCCCCATTGTGTCACATCTAACCATTCACTTAGGCACACTACATAGAATTAGTGTATACATATGTCCATAGTGTAGAATACATAGTGCAAATGTGCACAATGTATGTATAGTGGTGCACATGTATTGGTGCACATACGCACAAGTTCACCCACACACAACTAAGTATCACTTCTCTTGCTTACCTTCACACTACCTCACTCATGGCACACAATAAATCCACATTGTAGCATGTCAAGATATCAACTTACTTACATAACAACCTTGTGCATTAGCCCCTACACAGTGCATAGTGCATGGTGCACAGATTTGGTGCATAGGGCACATGCATGCAAACACTAGTACACAACACCCTTGTGCATAGAAAATGGAATCATAATTATGCATTTTCTAGTTGTCTCTCTTACTCTTGTGTTGTGTTTGCAAGGGAGGACTAAGGGGAGCAATGAAGAAAGAAACATGCACCTTGGAGTACATTGGCATATGCCCCCACAACACATATGTAACTCACTGCATTAGTTCTTGCAACTATACCCCAATGTTGTACCACCTTAGCCTCTAACCAATGCATTATAGATTGCACTAATGCATAGACTAGCGCACAATGCATAGTGTATGGCATACATGCCAACACATTGTTAAGATCTTTTGGTGAAATGTAGAAAGCCCAAGCTTAGAGAAGGAGGAGGAAGAACATCTAGAAGATTTGTTAAGAATTTCCTAGTTGGTAATTCATCTGTATATGGTCATCTAGTGAGTTTGTTTGGAGTAGGGATCATGTTCTTGTCTTGTGTTCTTCATGTTGTGAGATCTTTGTGAAGTTTTTTGGCTGGAAGAATGACTCTTATGTAGCTAAATGGATGAAAATTGAGACATGAAGGAGATGAATGATCATGTACTGAGCTCTTGTAATCTTTTCTACACCTTAATATCACATGCATAAGAGAGAATGCACCGTGAAATGAGCACAATCTTTTCAGCACGTGCACATTTGGGGATGTTTCCACTCATTAAGAATGAGGGGGTGAGAGAAATCAAGAGTACGGGTGAGTTTTGAGGGATGTGAAGGTATCCTACATCAGTGAAAAGGGACTTTGATGATTGTCAATGCCATCATTAGAGAAATTTTATTAGGGGGTAAAGAGGAGATTTCTTCCCCAACATGAAAGGCGAGGAAATGGTGTGCAAAGGATGATATGTTAACAAGGAACTATTTGTGCATATGCCACTAGCACCAACACTTCTAGGATAGCTTAAACTTACAATTTTCAATGCATGTATTCCTTTTTTGTGAACATTGGATGCTTGGAAATGCATAGCATGGATTCCTAATTGCAGTATTTCATTAGAGAATGGATTATTTGGGCACTAAGTTTATCAAAGGTGCATGAGCATAACTTTTGATAGGTGCATGGAGGGTTGAGAAAGGCATCATCAACTATGAGTTTGGGTTCTTTGATTGGCTCACTATAAAAGGCCAAGTTTTGAGTGGCTTTAGTGAGGGTGATGGTGGGTGGAGAGGAGTTTCATTAATTTTTGAGAGGTAAGATGAGAGATAAATGTTTTTTCTCTACATTTTTCATTGATGCACATGGCATAGACACACACAACAAAAGGGATAGGCACACTTCTCTTCAAATCATAAAAAGTTGACATATGATTATCATGGTTTGCATTCAATGATTTTGGGGTTGCACCTATTACAATAGCATGTGTGTAAAAGCATACCGATTTTTCCCAACATGAATTTTTTCTTAGGGGAAACCATGCATGCCAAATCATAAACTTTTCTTAGGGGGAACAATGCATGCCAAATCATAAACTAGTTTCTAAAGACATGAAGGAAAAAGAAAGCACAAGGAGATTTAATACCATACAAATGAAGAATCTTAGGAAGCACTTAGGATGGTGGTTTCTTTGAACAAATACATTTTTTTGGGAGGCACATGGAAGTCCAGACACTCAACATATTCTCTGTCCATACTTCTTGTCCAAGAAAAAACACATCATTTTATGGAAAAAATTTGTCACGATTCCAAGGGTGAAGGTCTCATCAAAAGCATTTCTATGTAAATTCACATTTATAGCAATTCTCTAATAGAACCTAGCTTCTCAAGGGATAATAGTATGGTGTAAAACCTTTGGACATTTCTCTTTTACACTATCTTCTTTACATCCAAATGAAGCCTTTGAAGTGAGTGGTAATTAAAAAAGAGAAGACATGAGAAAATAAAATAAAAAAGGAGTGTGGTAAGGCATGAGAATTCATGTATGACATGTGTCAATATGCTAAAAGGGAGAAGAGAAGAAAAAACAAATATAAAAAGGGGGTCTCTAATCACCAAAAGAAGGCTTGGATTCTTCATTTTTTAAATGATAATCAATAGTCAGAGCATTGGGAGAGAGAACAATCATTGTTAAGATATGCATAATGGTTGAAGGGTCTTCTTGGGAAAGGGAGATCATTTAAGGAGAATTTCGCAAAGAAAACTTTTCTTTCTCTCTCCAAACATGAAGAGAAGACTCACAAGACATCAAGTAGAATCATCTATCTATTGCATTTCTCCTCTTTTTCTTTTTGATAAAGAAGTTAAATTATATTCCTTCCATTCTCCTAAGGGTTTATTTCTAGTACTTTTATCAAGAAAAGTGTATAAAGCATTTTTTGAAAACATTTTTTTAAGATTTTGTATAGTTGTGGCTCATTAAATTTTCCTTTGATTCCCTTAATTCCAAAGTTTGAATTGAGAATTTCATGTGGTGATCTTTTTTTAAAGGAATCACAAGGTTGTCATAGATTGTTCTTGTACATGTGAAAATTTGAGATGAGGCTATGCATCTTTGTACAAGAATTCTTTCTTGAAATTTTGGCAATCAACATTGTGGAAATTTTTTTTTTTCCCGAAAAGTTTGATTATGGAAAGGATTTGAAGTTTTTGTCTAGAGGCCTTGTTGTGGTGGACATAACCAAAGCATCTAAAAAATATCATTCCTTTTTATGTTCTTTAGAAGCTTGACATTCTAAATATAAATGGAAAATTTTGGCCTAAGGAAGGAATAACTTTCCCATTAGTCCCACTACATGTGACCATGAAGTTATGTGATAATTCTTATGTCTACTTTTTCAAAACTGACAAGTAACTTGAGGGTGCTACATGAATTCAGAGTATGATGGTATGAACTTGGATCTTGTGTTCGGTCTCTTGGACTCATAAAAGCTTGTTTCTTTGGTGTATGACTCTATGAGCTATAATTGTGTTCCATTTATCAAAAGATTTGAGAGGTGCGACTAAGCACCAAAACAGAAGCAAAAAATTAAGCATTGCAGTAAAAATGAAGATGCGTCAAAGTTTTCTAAGCAAAAACAGGTGGCTCAAAATGCATTGGGAGCATCCATTCATCAATCAGATTTTGTTTGATGGCCCATTTAAAGAGACAAGACTTTAGTTTTGCAAAGTAGCTACTTGATCTAAAGGCCAAAAATAGCATCAATGAGGCTAAATTAGTAGAAATGATGCTAGGAATGTGGTTGTGCTTTTAGCTCTTGAATCTAAGTTTGTTTGGGCCTCCAATTTTAGCAAAACCACTTATCCGTAGTGTGAATGCAAAAGGGCTACATTGGTTAAGTGCTAATTAAAATCTTAAGAAGAAGAAAAACCCAAAAAAACTCAATGATTGGGGGGGGGGGGGGGGGGGGGGGGGGGGAGGAAACATGCACATTTCTGCACCCCCTCAATCCCAAAAAATTCAGTTTTTTTACTATAGATAATTCATGCAGTGCTCCTAGCTGTGGATTCCTACCATTCGTCACTCTTGATTGCTGTAGAAATTGCTAAAAATGATGTATTTTATCAAAAGATATGTTTTAGTCTTTCTCTTTCCTCTTTCTCTCTCGCCATAACGGCTGTCAATAGGGTTGAGAGGGAGAGGGAAAATGGATGTCAAAACATGAAATTATGCAAGCAATGGAATGACAGAGCATGAAGGTGGCTATCAACAACTATGTAGAGCATCAACTACTATGTAAGCGATCCCAAAATCATAAAAAATAAAGAGATTTTATGGAATATCTTATGGTAAGTCTCTTTTTATTTGAGAATGGTGTATGTGCATATAAAGCATTTTTTCTAAATAAAAACTAGAAATATGTTATCCAAATGTTTGATTAGAGTGCTTTCTATAATAAGAATAATTAGGTTTTAAAAGGTATTCATATGCAAAAAATGGAATTTTGAGGAGAATTAAATGATTAGAAGGGCCCCAATGTTGTGGAATAATAGGTATATATTTGTGTAAAGTTTGTACGAGTTCCATGGCATGGAGATTGCTTTAGCATGGCCTCATATTGTGTGTTAAGGTATGTTCCTATGCAATTTTCTAATTTCACTACATAACTAAGAATATGACAATGCTCACAAGATCTGTTGGATAGGGGGTGGTGCAAAGGGGAAAATGAAATTCAATGTGCTAAATTTCTTATCTTTTTCATATGCATATAAGTTGGGTTTTTAGTGTAAGGGAGATAGTAGCATGGGGTTTCTCGGTGCTACCTTCTACATCAACGTAATACGTATGGTCAAAAGCATGAAAATGTATGATTGTGCACATGGAACATGATGCTATTTTTCTTTTGTTTGTGCTTTTGAGAACATTCCAACCTTACATGGAAAGAGAATAAAATTATGGTATTGGATTAAACCTCCTAGATGCATAGCAATTGTTTGAAAAAAAACATGTTGATCCATGTGGAGTGGAAGAGGATCCCTAGTCATAGGTTAGCATGTTTATTCTCGGGAAAAAGATTATGGGAGGTTATGCAAAGTCTCTAGGAATGATGAATATCAAGAGAGAAGTATGTTACAATGTATTATATGTTTCAGACAGTGCATCCTGGGGCTAATCCTTGGGATGTAGGAGAGCCATAGGGGCCATAGCAGTCGACTCTGGGGGTGCCCTTTATGTATGTGATTTAAGGTCAGATAGTCACCTACATGTGGAAAACTCATTTGCTTGTATTTAGGAAAGATAATTAGTTAGACTACAATCCGATGAGGTAACCTTTATAAAAGAATACCCCCAATTTCTCTCGAGATGAGGACATCTCAATTTTAGGCTCAATTTAAACTAGAGAGGGAAGAGTTCAAATCCAAATGGAACTTTACATGAGAATGACACATAGGCTTCTCCAAAAAAGATATTTCCCTCTTTATGCCACCACTTGACAAGTGGATATTCTCCTATGATTATTAAAAAACCTCCCTCTCCTTGTGCCACCTTCTGACACCTGTGACTGGGCCTCTTGTGCAATGGGCTTGGTTGGAGTTGTGGGTGTCGCGCTACTAGATGCTTGTGAGGTCTTAGGGGCACGAGTAGGACTAGGTTGAGGTAGTTTGTTGGTGTAGTAGGCTGTGATTTCAGTTGATGGATCTGTTTAGGCTCTGTTGGCCTATGCATTTGAGGCTCTATGGGTTTTGCAACTTGAGTCATTTGTGGCATTGGTGCTTTTTCTGTCACATGGCTTGGTGTGGTTAAGTTTGAGGGCGGCATTTGAGAAATGTGGAGCGAGTGCTATCAAAAATTGGGCTACACAAGCATCAAGTGACAATTGAAAAAGATGAGAAGAGATCACGAAAATCTGGTAACTTGCCAAAAAATCCTTGCTTTGGAGGAGCAAAGGCTAGGAATTTTCTCTCAACACCCATCAACGAGGAAGAGAATGTCATGGTTCGTAGGCCGCATGACTATGATGGGTGGAAAAAGTTACATTTTGCAATTCCTGATCGAAGTAATGGAGGAAAAACAAGGTTGGCCAAAGCTAATGTTTGGATAAGCCCCAACTAATTGGCTCCCTTACTTCACAAGATTATGTTTAACAATGAAGATAAGCAAGAATTTATCAATGCTATGCATAGCTTCTACGAAAATATGGTGGAAGCGTGGGGCAAAAGCTCTATCACACATTACATGGTGTGTACTAAGTTAATATTTTAAAATTGTATGAATTGTATAAACTATTGAGCATAGTTTTACTCATGCCTGATATGTGTCTTTGTAGCATATCCTTAAGGCACATGGGTCATACTTTGTAGAAAAGGAAAGCATCAAAATTTGGTCCACGCAAGGAATGGAAAATTCACATTGGATAGCGCGTGGTGTATACCAAAGAGAAATTGATCATGGTGGAGAGGTGAATGGTAGCAATCCAATGATCCAATTGCTATCTTGGTGGTATAGGATTATAGTAGCGGATGAAGCTAAACTCTCACAAAAGAGAGCAAATGAAAGTGCTGATGAATTAGCTGCAGACATGATGGAATCACATCATGTCACTAAAAGAGTGTGTTATGAAGCCTCAAGT